>NW_006763294.1:3123642-3129332 GCF_000218685.1 Serpula lacrymans var. lacrymans S7.9 | reverse complement strand
ATGTTATAGACGGGAATAGATACATCTAATTTTACAAGGGGGAGTCCAATCTGCTCCGCCCAGTCCTGGTCTATGAAGATTCTGTTAGCGCCTGAATCAAGCAGTGCGCTTGTTGGGTGTACTATGCCCCGGGCAAGGTTTTCCACACCAACGTCTAAACAAATTTCCTTTTGGAATAAATATGTGTGCATCAACACACACCTTGGGATTTTGGGAAAGGGTGGCTCCAGAGAAGAAGAAGAAGTATCGAAAGAAACATGTTTTTCTATTTTATTTTTACCAGAATCAAGCACCCTAGTGTTTGTCTCGCCGGGGCCACGCTCCAAAGGAGATGCTGGTGCAGCGGTAGTATCATAAATATTACAATCGCATTGCTTCATACAAGTACATACTTCGGATAACAAATTTAGAAATCTATTTACAAATTGGGGAGCCATCCCCGTCTTTCCTTTATTGCTCGTACAACACCCCGGAGCAGGGGCCACTTTGTTGTGGTTTATTTCATTGTTCGCAGAAGCGAAGGCACCCAAGTGACCTAAGCCCCAAATTCTTTTCCCTGAGCCTTCATCTCATTGACCTGTTGGTCATAGAAAAAGGCTTGGATTTTGTCGTAAGCACAACCAGTCAGAGAGTTGAGCGGGTCGTCCAGTTTTTCGGATTCTAATTGGCGCGCCTGGCGCCCTTGGTTTTTTTTATATTGGGCGGCCTGCACCCCATTTCTGCAGTCTCAGGACATGTGTCCCTCTTGGCCACAGTTGTAACAGTTGCCCTTGAATCTGTGCATCTGTCCGCCTTGGACCCCACCGATATCCATAGGAGCACCCTCTCCTGGCTGCAGCCCGAACGGCTTGAACCGGTGAGAGTGATTATGTTGGTTTGATAACCCAGGGTGCCTCTGGGATGTGTTGTTTTGTTTGGTGGACCCGCCACCTTGGTGCATAGTGTAGAGCTCTATGGCTCTACCGACTCGTCGTACTTCCTCACCCGCCAGGGCCAAGTTGTCGCTTCTTGTATCCTGCAAGTAGATCTGTTCTGCAATGCGAGGGTTCACATTGCGTTCCAGCAGTTCTACTGCATGTTCATTGCCAAGAACCCCTTGGATAGAGAGGGCCAGGAATTGGGTTACGAAGTCATCCGTCCTCATGTTTCCTTGTTTGAAGGAACAGATTTGCTGACGCGCCCAGTCACGCTCAGCTTGCGGTTTGAAGTATTTTTTGATCTCTATCTTGAGATCGTCCCAGGTAGGCCACACTCCCGCAGTGTAGCATTCCTGTAATCTGACTTGGGCGTATTGACCCACCACAGGTCCTTTTAGGCGAGATAGCACCACAGTTGCCACCTCAAAATTGTCGGCAAACACGTCCCGGTTTGCCTTGACCCAAATCTGGAGCTTGATCCACCATTCGGTGAATCGCGCTCTGTCTCCTTCGAAGGTGCCAGGGTCAGCGACGACTTTGACCTTTTTATTGAACTTTTTCTCAACCGAGGGGGTTGCCACAGGGGGGTTTGCCTGCAGCTTGGCGAGTTGCGTGGTCAACGCCAGGATTTGCTGCCGCATGCTATGCAACAGGGCGTTGACATCTTGTTGTTGGGGTTGCAACAACATGTCGACTTGTTCTCTTTATAAGGTAATAAAAATGTAACAGGGGGTCCCTGCTTGCTATCTGCGGATCTATCTCTTCCCAGCTGAGTATCGGGTCTCAATCCCCAACTACTCACACTACAGTATTTGAAATTGTATATAAAAGTTATCGTATTAAACCCTGGTCCGAACGGTTGTCAGGGGGTGGTCCGCTTGTTAAGCTGTCAACCCTTCTCCAGACTGGCGGAGGCAAGTGCCCGGCCTGGTCAGAGGAAAGAGAAAGTGAAGTTTTGTATGTAAATTCTAATCAACAGTGGTTCCACACCGACTGCTGAGCTATAGTACTCCCCTTAATGCTGGGGGCCGCATATCAAAGGTTTTGGGTTCTTCTCCCAAAGCACTACAAGGCCGTCGCTAGGAGCGCACCTATCTGCTATGCGGGATATTCCCAACCAATAACCAAATCTCCTTCACTCTGGAGTCCGGGTGCCCAGTGGGACTTTTGCACAGACGTGCGAGAGAGTAGAAAGAGCAAGTCCTAATGTAACAACCAAGAGTTATTTACTCTGGCGCACACAGGAACACACTATAAAGAAGATGATGAGGGAGTGGTTATCCCTTAAGCTGCAAAGAGTTTGTTGGTATACAACAGGAGGACTCGCTGAGGAGTCTCCTGGATCTATTGGGGTTTATGTACTACTACAGGTTTGTGTTAGTTTTGGTGATTCTGCACCTTTGTGCTACCTATATATTTTCATTCCTTTCTCTATCTATTCTTCTATCATTCACTATTGATTGTGTTCTCTATTATTTCGCCTTTGTGGCTGCTTTGTTTACCTTTGTTTACAAAATTTCGGACAATACTGCAGAGTCCAATGCTTCCTATTCTCTAGTTACTCACATTGGACTCTAGGTACTGTATACCTGTCATACTCTCTAATAATATAGTTACTCACATTGGACTCTAGTTCCAGTCCCTGATTGCTCTTAGCAAGTGGCTAGACACTTCCTTCAAGCTTTGTTCTTAATAGTTTGTTTGTACATGGGTACTATACAGTTGCTAGAGACAGTAGCTGATGATGTCATAGGGCCTAGCCCACATGGCCAGCTCCACTGTGTGAGAGAGTTGTGTCTAAAATAAGGAGAAAGGCAATGCAGCGCGAGAAAGAGGAGTTAGAACAAAAGGGAAGTGCCGCGTGGCACCATGTGTGAACAATAAAGTACAAGGTTAAAGCAGAGAATGAAAATAAAGGAAAGGTCCGAAAATTGTGTTATCGTAACACTGAGCACTTCAGTCACCCCCAAAACATAAGCATTTAGCTTCAACTATCTGTGTAAATGTATAAAGCTAAGAGCTTGTTTTTCCTGGTATCATCCCAAGTGCTCCAGCAAGGATGGGATCATCCCAGAAGCGGAATAATACCACCCTTCTGGGATTTTCCCATGGTATCAGACCATGTACCATAGTGGGATTATCCCTCAGATGGGATAATCCCAATAACCTGTCACATGTCACATGGTATCAGGGGGATTGGTGCTAATACTAACATGTGAGAATGCTGGGCCAACTAGTGAAGATATTTCCAGTCTTTTCCACCTGAATAATGGTACTTTAGCCCAATATAATCAAGACTATTTTGAAATATATGAGTTACAAGTTCCTCATTGTAGCTTACTGCAAATTTGGGGAGAAGCATTCCCTTTTTTTTAAATGTGGAACATTATCAATTTCTAGATATAATCAATTGCAGGAACCATACACTAGAAAGATGCTGTTGTCCTTGCTGATAGATGTGATATGTGAGTTCTGCTTTTTTGCAAGGTTTATTATACCCTTAACTGAAGTAAAAACTAGGAAACACAACACAAATGCTGTGACAACAAAGTAATCTGCAGAAGGACATCAAATATTAGATTTACACTAGATCTGGCATATTCTGTGAGGAAAATCCTGACCTTGTAGAAAGTAAAACATAGTAAAAAGAAACATAAAGTCATGTTCTTGCAAAAACATGAATTTACCACTTTTGTGGCACTACCAAGGTATTTGATACCTTATATTGTACATTCTCTGAGAGTGGTTCCTGGGGGCTGCTGGCTGAAGGTCTATGGGGAGAGGGGGATGCTTGCTATGTACAGTATAATACACAAGATCTCCATTTTGATACTCCTACACTAGATGACTTGAGTGTGAGGATTAATTAGGCACTGCTTAGGTATTTAATACCTTGAGTTGTGCCATTTCTGGGAGCTACCAGCTGAAGGTCTAAGGGGTGACTGGTGCCTATATGCTGACTGTGTATAGTACAGTATCTAAGTCCACAAAGAATCTGAGTGCTGTAAAGGTATTCTTTTTTTAGATTCTTGAGAAATTGAAATGAATCCGGAAAATATTTTTTCATGCCAAGTAAGGTTTCTGCCAACATTCTCTGTCTCTCATATGATAGTGATGCTGTCTCACACCACTCTTTTTGGATTATCATTTTTATGGCAATATGTAGAACTCAGGTAATTTCCTTCAAAACTGATTCTGACCATTGACATTGCCCAACTTTTGATTTTTTTTACTGAGGATCATCCCACACTGATCTGGACAAATCCCTGAAATAGGGTGTGATCATCCCAGTTAAATCTGTACATGTCCCCACGTAACATGGGGTTACCCACTTCTCACATGGACAAATACCAGAAGGGGGTGGGATCATCCCAGTTCAATATGGACAAATACCATAAAGGGATGGGATGATCCCAGCTCAATGTGGACAAATACCACAAGAGGATGGGATAATCCCAAGCCAATCTGGGATGATCCCAAACCAATCTGGGAAAATCCCAGTTAAGCATGGACAAATACCAAATGAGATGGGATGATCCCAAACCAATATGGGAAAATCCCAGCAAGAGATGGGATGATCCCAGTTAAGCATGGACAAATACCAAAAGAGGATGGGATGATCCCAATTGAATCTGGGAAAATCCCAGTAAGAGATGGGATGATCCCAGTTGAACATGGACAAATACCAAAATAGGATGGGATGATCCCAATTGAATCTGGGAAAATCCCAGCAAGAGATGGGATGATACCAGTTTAACATGGACAAATACCAAAATAGGATGGGATGATCCCAATTGAATCTGGGAAAATCCCAGCTTAACATGGACAAATACCAAAGAGGATGGGATGATCCCAATCCACTCTGGGAAAATCCCAGCCAGAGATGGGATGATACCAGTTTAACATGGGCAAATACCAAAAGAGGATGGGATGATCCCAATTGAATCTGGGAAAATCCCAGTAAGAGATGGGATGATACCAGTTGAACATGGACAAATACCAAAATAGGATGGGATGATCCCAGCTTAACATGGACAAATACCAAAGAGGATGGGATGATCCCAATCCACTCTGGGAAAATCCCAGCCAGAGATGGGATGATCCCAGCTCAACATGGACAAATACCAAAAGAGGACGGGATGATCCCAAACCAATCTGGGAAAATCCCACCAAAGGATGGGATGATCCCAGTTAAGCATGGACAAATACTAAATAAGATGGGATGATCCCAGCTCAACATGGACTAATACCAAAAGAGGATGGGATGATCCCAAACCAATCTGGGAAAATCCCAACAAGAGATAGGATGATCCCAGTTAAACATGGACAAATACCAAATGAGATGGGACAATCCCAGCTCAACATGGACAGATACCAAAAGAGGATGGGATGATCCCAAACCAATCTGGGAAAATCCCAACAAGAGATAGGATGATCCCAGTTAAACATGGACAAATACCAAATGAGATGGGACAATCCCAGCTCAACATGGACAGATACCAAAAGAGGATGGGATGATCCCAATCTACTCTGGGAAAATCCCAGCCAGAGATGGGATGATCCCAGCTCAACATGGACAAATATCAAAAGAGATGGGATGATCCCAAATCAATCTGGGAAAATCTCAGTTCAACATGGACAAATACCAAGGGGGGATAGGGTCATCTCAACCAATCTGGGAAAATCCCAGCAAAAAAGGGGATGATCCCATTTAAATGTGGACAAATACCAAATGGGATGGGATCATCACATTTGATATGGACCAATGCCTGA
>NW_006763294.1:3011505-3123542 GCF_000218685.1 Serpula lacrymans var. lacrymans S7.9 | reverse complement strand
CATCCCACAACAGGAACAGAATTATCGAATAGCATGCTTAGGCTGCTGGTGACTCAGCATGACAGGGGAAAATACTCCTGAAATGCACTAAGGTTATTCTGTAACATATAATCATAGGTAAGTTCCCAGCAGCTTAAAATATTATTGTCCTTTTCCAGCAGTTTCCATTTTTTACATGTTGCAGTATTTTGTTTGTAAACCAACTATTATGTTATGGTAGGACCTGGATGAACCTAAGGTTGAACTGGGACAGTGATTCAGAGTAGCCCTCACGTAGGTTCATCCCAAGTCACATGAAATTGCATAAGCATGCAGAGCACACCTTTCAGCCATTTTTGTTTTCACAAAAATTTATAATCAATTGTATGCGTGGGGACATATAGTGGATAAAATGGGTGTTGGCTTGTGGATGCTGGGCTGCCACAAAGAGCCAGCAATTTGTCTCATGCAAGACATGTTCTGCCTTTGACAATGATGCAGCAGAGGGAAGGATAATGAATATGTAGTACTTACTCGGACTGGTATCTTTGTGCATTTTTCAGTTCAGGCACTTGGATAAAGCTGCACAATTCAAAAAAATATCATATCTTTTGGATCAGCACATTAAATGGATTTGTGACATATCTTTGCCTGGTTGCAAGAGTGTTACATTATTTAAAGTTGGATGAGCCTGAATGAGAGGTATTGTAATCCTGCAGATGTATATGCTTGGTATTGTCAAACATCTTGTATTCCTTTGACTATAAGCCATTTTAAGTAATATTGATAGAAATCCAGGGTAGATAAATCTACTTTGTGATATGCAGTAAATTATATGATAAGTAGGAATGACAAAGTTATATAGTCAGTTAAGGAAAAGAGATATGGTTGAATTATCTCCTAATCAACTGAATTAAATCAGGTTAATTTGTAAATGGTTATATGTCACAATTAGTTACACTAACCTTTGGTCAAAGTCTCCTCCATCAATCTATAGTATATGATATTACACTAGAAGCTGGACAAATTAAGGTTCAATTGAGAGTAAACACCATTTGAAATTTGTATATATGTTATAAATGATGAAAGCAGGTAGTATTGTATTCTGCTTCATGGCTATTAGTACTATTGATAATGTATTGATGTTGGCTACATTTATGCAGGAACTATTTTTGCAGTAAAGCCCCCCTGACACCATGTGACATGTGGCAAATGTCTGGGATTATCCCATCTAATGGGATTATCCCACCATAACAAATGGTCTGATACCATGGGAAAATCCCAGAAGGGTGGTATTATCCCACTTCTGGGATGATCCCATCCTTGCTGGAGCACTTGGGATGATACCAGGAAAAACAAGCTCTTAGCTTTATACATTTACACAGATAGTTGAAGCTAAATGCTTATGTTTTGGGGGTGACTGAAGTGACACTGAGCTGGTTTCATCCATGCAGGTACGTTGTTTAGCATCTCTTGTTTAGTTGTGGAGTTACTTTCTGATGGTGTAACAAAAGGGTTGTCGGTGGCTGATGTGATTTTTTGGGGTGACTTAGAGATGGTTCAATTGACAAAGTAGTTCCAACAGTGTGCTCCTGCTGATACTGACATATAGTATTCACAAATGCTCTCACAGGACTTGGCTGTGTAAGTGGCAGGTAACTTGATGACAATGTCCCTAGACTTTGGGGCCATTATCTCAGTTGTGACAGTATCAGGATTAAAGGGTCAGACCCCCGTTTTGCAAAATGCCATATGAATGTTCTGTGGTGTCAGGGCCCGCTTGTGTGCCTTTGTATAGATGGAAATGTAACCTTTTGCCATTTTGAGGTTTCATATTGATCTTGTTCTTCTGTCCAGAAGCGCTTGAGAGGGCTGAAGGTAACAACATCAAGGCCCTGGTAGACATGGGTTGCATGTGTAGGATAGCACAGTATATGGATGTTATGCTCACAAGCATAATCAAGAAATTATTCTGAATAATGTAAGTTATGGCCATCCACAAGTAATAATCTTGCTTGGCTGTTTGCTTTTGCAGCAGTTTTTTTTGTCAAAATCCTCAATCCACAGACGGCCAATGACCCTATCAGTCCAACCTTTTGAAGAGTGTGCAATCCTACATAGATCCAGTTAGGAGCTGACTTAAGCTGGAGATGAAACAAAAGATCTTACAAATCATTTAGGGGGTTATCTTTGTGCCACCGTGTTAGAAACTTCTTACCTTTGTAGATTACAGTGGGTGGAAGATCCAAACTATCAGCACATTTTGTGACTATTACAGTGATGGTTTCACAATTCCCATCCCATTGCAGGTGCTGACATTTCTTCTTTGCAGGTCCAATAACATACTGTTTCAGACCTCGAGCCAATAAACATAGTCGCTTTGCGCTGCCAAATACAGTCCTCCTTAATATTCTGTGCCACAAGTACCTCCTCAAGCAAATTGCACCACTTCTTGTGTGTATGCTTGTTCACCACATGGCCACGTGCAGTGTCCAGTGCACCACTCCAGTATGGGCTAAGGTGTGCTGAATGTCTTCCGAGGAATCAACTTGTCCAACTCTTCCCAGCACCCTTTTTGGGAAGGAAGCTTCCATGCAGGCCTTCAAGATGGCATCAATGTGAGTCTTCAGCACTTTGTGATTGAGTGGGAAAGCTCTGTTTGCAAGCTCAATACAATAGGCAACAACATTCTCCTCCTCCTCCGGTTTTAACCATGCATTGGTCTCCTGGTTAAACTCAGCACAGCTTCTCCCTCCATTCAGCCAGCATGAAACTGTCTTATAGTCAACATGAACTTGCTGCCTTTTCCCCTTGGAATATTCCTCCTCAACGTCTCAGCAAAGCCGGCGCAAGCTCTGCCTCTCCTGCTTGGGCTTATCTTCTTTTCCGCATGGTATTTTTTCACTGCTTGCTGGATAGCCTTCTCCCTGTGCTTGCTATTGATCCGCTTTTTTTTGGACTCAGAAAGTGCATGTTGAGCTATTTTGTAAGACAACTGCTGGCAAGCAAGGGAATTTTTACTCTGCTCCAGTCTTCATTTCTCCCCAGCTCCATCAATCAGACACCTAACCCATATATGGTTTCTCCAGAAAGTGAAGCCTTTGCTAGCTGGTGTAACAATCAAGAGTTAGTTACTCTGGCGCACACAGGAAAACACTATAAAGGTAGTGGATGGGGAGTGGTTACCCCTTAGGCTGCAGAGAGTTTGTTGGTTAACAACAGGAGGACTCGCTGAGGAGTCTCCTTGATCTATTGGGGTATTTATACTAATACAGAGTGTTTGTACCTATGTACTGTACAGTTGATAAAGGCAGTGGCTGATAATGTCAGAGGGCGCAGCCCATGTGACCAGCTCCACTGCATGAGAGAGTTTGAGTCTAAAAGAAGAATAAAGGCAGCGCTGCACGAGAAGGTGGAGTTAGAACAAAAAAGGAAAGTGCTGTATGGCACAGAGTGTGAACTATAGTAAAAGGTTATTAAAGCGGAGGATGAAAATTAAAGGAAAGGTCCAAAAATTGTGTTATTGTAACAGCTGGCTCCTGGATGTTGGTGGTGGTCGTGAAATTACAGGAGATAGAACTATTGAGCTTCCCGCCAACATGCTTATGCCATAAAACACCATAGACTCATTAGTTGACACTACCTATCCTGGAATTGCAAATGGAGACAAAGATGACCATTATTTCTGTTAGTTTTGGTGATTCTGCACCTATTTGTGCTATTTATTTTCCCTTCTTTCTAAATCACTTTCCTCTTTATTCTTTTTGCTCTATTGTTCAGTATTCACTGAGCATCTATAATTCTGCCTTTGTGGCTGATTTGTTCACCTTTGTTTACAAAACTTTGGACTAGTATTGCAGAGTCCAGTATTCCTATTCTTTAGTTACTCATACTGGACTCTAGGTACTGTACGTATTCTGTACTCTCTGATAATATAGTTACTCATACTGGACTCTAGTTCTGTCCCTGTTAGCTCTCAGCAAATGGCTAGACACTTCCCAGAAGTTCTCAATTGAACAATTTCCTCCACCTGTCAGGCAACAAATACGAAGCTATATAACAAAGCACAATGCCTGGTCAAGTCCTTGCTGGAAGGCGGTGAATCAGGGTATGAGAATGAAGAGTATCGGTATGAGCGCAAATCCAAACTGATATTGAACTAGAGAACAATACATCGAGTATGTACTTCTTTATATAGTGAACGGCGATGGTCAGACCGAGAAAGGGAAAAACTGAGAAAGTGGTCTGACCAGCTAGCTAACCAATAAGAAAAAAGGAGAAGGTGGTCCGATCTATCATATTTACTAATTGTATGAGAAAACGTATTGGTAAGGGATGTGCGATTGGCTGTATCAGTAAGCCCATGAGAAGGCGCTGACTCACAACATTCTTCGCTTATCAATATTCCTCCGAAGTATTCCCAGACATAGCACTGGATTGTGGCTATGTCATCTGGATATCTTCTCGAGGGTCGACAACAAGTCTACCTCGTTGTAGGTACGATAGGACATGAGTGTGAATAGAAAATAAGAAGAAAAAGGATAAAAGTAATAAGACACCTGCTGTAATCTCTAGTCCAAGGGCAAGAGGAGTGATGGGGATCGAGTCTGCTAACCACGACATGACGGGAATGCGATAAGAAAAATCGATTCCTCACACCACCGTGTCATCCTCTCTGCAAAAAATGATGCCGTTAGCGACCTTAATTCAGCAATCCTCACAACATTCCCTGGAGAAGAGTTAGTAGCTCTGTCAATTGATAAAGTGGTTGGAGAGGGGCATGAACATTATCCTGTGGAATTCTTGAACTCCTTGCAAGTATCTGGCCTTCCTGAAGCGCACCTCAAACTTAAAGCTGAATGTCCACTTATGCTCCTCTGCAATATTGATCCCCTAAATGGACTCTGTAATGGAACACACATGATTTTGATAGAGATGAAGAGAAGAGTATTGAAGTGCCATGTCTCAGGAGGAAAACATGCAGGAAAGATAGCTTTTATTCCACACCTCACATTGGAACCTTCATCAGAAGAACTGCCCATCAAGGAGAGAGAATAAAAGTGCTATTTCCACATGGTTCAAATAACAGACATACCGTCAATTTGGTGTATTCCAAAATTCTGACTGGCTTTATCTGTGACTGGCAAGTAGATTTTTCCCCAATTCTCACCCTTTTTACTAAAGTGTTTTGTTATCAGATCATATCATCATCCTTTACCATTTCTGGAGTCTTTTTTTATTTCTCATCAATTTATCAATGTAATACCACAGACTTTTTATGCTACAATATATGTTGATGTTTGTAAAGATTCAATGAATCATCTGCTTGAATTCAGTATACTGTGCACAAGTTTAGGGCAGGCTTATAAAAACATTCAACGACGGAACAGCAAGTCAAACATGCATCATAGGATTCAAAGACTTAACATACATTACAGACAGCATAAGTTCACTGACTTAAACATTTTGATCACTTGACAGTATTGTTATAATTAATATAATTATTATTATTATTTATCATATAGCAGAAACATCGCACCAGTGGCAGAGCCACGGGCTGGACCTCGTAGACTGTAGTACAGTCAAACTAAAGGGTCCGCCGAAAAACATGGCATCATTATCGAAATGGAAAGGACCAGTCAGAAAGGACCAGTGGAGTGTTGAGTGCAAAATATATTAGACATGGTAAAGCTTGAAACACAATAAAAGCCTTATTAGTCTCTGGTCCTTCCGCTGTCGTTAGAACGAGACTGGATTTCAAGTATGGTTTCCCTAAGTAAAACCTTGTCAACTTTTCCGTTACTATGATGGGTGAATGAGACAATGGTGGCAAGATGGAATATCATATCAAACGACTAACCTAGTCATGGGCAATGCATCCAGAGCAATAAAACTGGACGGCACTGCATAGTATGGCATTGACCGTGATATGGCTTTACGCACAGTCTCAATGTCTACGTGTTTAGGGCAAATGATGCCCCAGAGGGCACTGTTTACTAGTAGAGCCACAGCTCGAGTCACTTCTGTGCATGACAGCATTGCTGAAGCAACTCCATCAAGTTCTACCCGGAATCCCTTAATTAGGCTCAGCTCAAGTGGTTGACTATGTCATTTGGCGATCAGCATACCTTCACTTTCACTTGGTCATCTATCCTCCCAAAATGTTCTAACAGACCTTCTGCATTCCATCTGCAGAGATCCCCGGTATTGAACATTAAATTCCTGGTATTTTGAGATAAGAAATGAGTTAAAGCAAATAAATAAATGAGTACTACTACGAACCTGTTTAGGGTAAAACGATCCTCCACAAAGCGTCCACTGCTAAGCTCGGGGCGATTAACGTAGCCTGATGATGTACCAAGGCCCGATGCCCAAGTCATGCCTATTTGACCAAATGGAACTGACTTCATATCATCGTCTAATATGTATATTCGATTGTTCGGCGTAGGATTCCCAATCACATGTGAGTGAATCGTGTTGACGATAGTTGTCTGTTGAAGCTTTAGTGACATTGACGGATATAAACAGCAGAAAATGCACCTCAGTTGGTCCATATGAGTTATAGAATTACATAACTTGAGACCAGCTGTCGGCCAGGGCCTGGGGGCACGGTTCACCTGCTGTGGCTACACAGCATACGTTAGGATAGTCACTTGGGTTGTAACATTGAAGGATCATGGGAGTTGAAATCACAATGTCCACAGTTCGCAGCACATGGGACCAATCACTTTGGGCTTTTCCTCGTATGCAGAGAGTGCAACCGTCAACAAGAGATCCCAAAACTTCCCAAGCACACATATCGAAGGCAATATTCAATAGTTGCGAAACCCGAGCACCTGACTTCATCTGGAGTTTCCCTGGTTGTAAACAGAGTGCTTCATGTAACAATTAATTCGTTGTCAGAATGAATGAATGGTGCACAGACAGTTTGTCAGGTTTCTGTGGCTTATGCTGACACCTTTCGGCCTTCCTGTAGTCCCTATGGATACACATTCAGAATACACTAGCAGAAAAATAGAGTCTTATCAGGCTCACCCGAAGTATATATTACATATGCCTCGTGATGACCAGCTGATGTGTCCGTGAAAGATGGATCGGGACATAAACTGGACCGTGAATGTCGAAGGAGAAAGCTGTCTAAATCGATGTTCTCCATATAAGATGGTACTTTGTTACGGAAATGGGATAGGCAGAGAACTAAACATGAATTCGAGTCGTCCGATATGAAGCGTAGCGTTTGGTCGGTGACTATACCTCCATCTACCGGAATGTATGCAGCCTCCGATTTGAGTATAGCTAGGATTGATATAATCATAGCAACAGAACGCTGAACCAAAAGGCAGACTCTCTTTCCAGGATGTATTCCGCAACTTCTAAGATGCCTTGAGAGAATGTCCGACGTCTCGTCCAACGTTTTAAAGGTCATAATTTCGTTGAAGTGTTCCACTGCGATGGCATCTGGGAATTTATTGGCCTGGACAGAAAAGGCATGATGTATGTACTCGTAAGGAAGTGACTGGTGGGCTCCAACGCCATGCAAGACAAAGCGGGATCGATCAGCAGGTGAAAGGTTCAAAGCAGATTGGAAAATGGACAGTGTCTCAGCTAATGTATGGCGCATATCGGCACGGCCTATTTCGAGACCCAAACGGTCGGAGGGATCGCAGCACGCGCTATACTGCTGACAGCCTTGGTGAAGAAATTTCATTGAAGTTATGGTTGAGAACGCGGTCATCAACCGAAAGGAGGCCCACCTGGATATTTTATATATTAACGCGTCAAATTTCTCTATAACTTGAAGGTGTCATCCTACAGGAAAGATTCCGGTAACTATTCACCATGCGAAACCTAGGAAGAGAAGTCTTCGCACATCCAAGCCCTATCGAGTTTACCGTGACACGATGATGCTGGGAAACCGCCAATGCAGTGGTGCAAGTTCCTCCATAATGATGTTATCAAATCTGGATATTGGGTTGCCGATGAGTGGGCTGAAGTAGATGATCACTGGGTGTCAGCGCAAGATGACGGGTGCAGAGCTCCGCCGAGGCATTCTAGTCTTGAGACTCGAGAATATCTTGCATTTGTCGTCCTTGTTTATAAAGAAAATGCTTCAAAGTGACACTCCACCATGCATTTTGACAATTCTATCCAGACGAAGTTCAACGTTCAACGTGTACACTTTGAAGCATTTTTGCATGACTTAACAACTCACTGGAATTAGTATGGGAATTGATCCAACAATCCACAAATTGCAAAGTTATCTTACATCCACCACTGTCGTTACTAACCGTCAGTTCAGGGGGGGGGCTATTCGGACGTCACAGAGGTCACACAAGCCGAGTTGGAGCTCGGCTTGATGAGTTACCTCTTTCCTCGTTTGGATCCATGGGGTATTGGTGGTTTCAACAAACCAAATCAACGTCCAGATCAACATATCTCATTTGAGAGACAAGTCCGTAACTTGCTCAAGCAGCACAACTCCCCTTTCCAGAAAGACGCAAGGTTTGCTTATATTTGTTGAAACATTTTGCAGAAACGTGAGGTGAACAAGAACACCTCTTCTTCTATCCGCTCTTGTGAGCGAGACACTATTGTGCAGGAAATGAAAACACTTGCCCCTGACCTAACAGAAATGATAACTATGTGGGAACAAAACCCTGCCGCCAAACCCTCCAATCGTCAACAGAAGCATGCAATGAGATTACTGAACCGCTTAAAGTTAGCAGCAAAGGACCTGAAGGGCAGCTTTGGTTACAAGTTATGCAGGTGCAATGAGATTAGGGCTCTTATTAAAAAACTTGGAATGCCTGCTTTGTTTATCACCTTGAATCCTGCTGATATATATAACCCACTCCTTGGGATAATTGCTGGATTGTCCCATGCACAATGGCAGCAAATGTCAGCCTTTCAACAGGGTGTTTTTGTTGCCAATCACCCAGGTGCTGCTGCTGAATTCTTTGATACCATGATCAAATCGTCTCAACATGTGCTTGCTACAATTGAGGTCCGGGTCTCTTCGGGCACTATACTGCACATTACGGTATGGTTGAGGCTCAAGGGCGTGGAACATTACATTGTCACATGTTGTTGTGGATCAAAGGCAATCCAAATCTGCAGGTCCTGTGTGATAAAATGTTTGACTGCACTGAATTTAAGCAATCAATGTTTGACTGGTTAGAGAGCACTATAATGTGTCACTTACCGGGGTGATACACATGTAACAGTAGATACCCCAGACTTTTCTGTTTGAAAGCCACCCCATGACTCTTCTCAACCAGACCCTAGAATGACTCTTGGTCCAATATGTAGTGCTATGTCTGAGAATGCCTTTGCTTCTGTGTTTAGAAATACTGTACACCAACTTGCTGTGGATTGTAACTGGCATGAACATACCAACACTTGGAAACATCTGAAGCCAGGTCAATCAAAAGTTGACGTAAATCGTTGCATGCGCATGAACGGTTCTACGCGTGCACTGACAAAACCCGATCCCGAGACGTAGTCAATACTGCTGAAAAGACTGCATCCATGGATGAACAACTAATAGCATTAGTTTATTATGTGACAAATTACATTATGAAGTCCTAGTTACCAACCCATGTTGGCTTGGCTGCTGTTTTATATGCTATCCGACAAAATGACGTCAAATTTGATGGTGGTCTTGCGTCTGCTCCTGTTATCAACAAGAGCCTCTTTACTAAAACCATCAACACAATGATAGCCAGACAGGAGATTGTGCACCCACAAGTGATGAGTTACCTTGTTGGAGGGGGTGACTATTACTGCAATCACTCTTTCAAGTCCATTAAATGGCAATTGTTCGACAGCTTTATTTGCAGAACTTTGCCTACAACTGACATGGACACTAACAGTTTACTGCACAATGATGATGCTCTGGAGGAGCCTGCAGAAAACATTGTTATGAATAACAATGATCTTAACCCATTCCATCAGCGTGATGATGTAGAAAACAATGAGTCTGAGGTGTTCAAAGCTAAAGACCAATTGAACATTACTTTCCGTGATGGCCAACCAACCATGTTGAATAATATTCTTGACTACATGTTATGACCAGACATTGAACCTTTTCGCTCCATGTCTTTGTGGGAGTTCACAGAAACTACTACAAAAGTCACAAAGGACAGTGAAGTTCAGCAAGTTGCTGGACTCTTGCCCATCAACCACAATGTTAATCACACAAAGCGCAGCCGTAGAGCGGATATTAGAGGAGACTTTCACCCTTCCCATCCCCAAAGTCACTCCCACCTATTGAGAGTACGTGACGTCGCAAGTGTTCCTCTCCTCTTGGGTCATTCTTTGCCCAGAGCAGACAGGGGTGATTGTGAATGCAAGGAGTGGTCACGGGTCATGTTGATCTTGTTCAAGCCATGGGTCACACTAAAGCCCTCCAATGACACATGGCACAAGACTTTTCTTGCACATAACTTTCCCCCCGCTCTACAAATGGGAATCAACAATATGAATGTAGAAAACAAATGTCGGGATGCTCGTGACAAGTATGAGACTGATAGACACACTCAGCAAACATCGCCTCTTTTGCACGACATCTTACCTGGCACTGTCCCAGCAAATGATCTTGGCACAATTGCTGAAACTTTGAACAACATGGTTGACGACAACAATTCCACAGAAGGTGAGGACTTTCTGGACAGCACTGGGCATGATGCACTACATAATCCTGTTGTATTTGCAGCAGAACACTCTGGCATCATGGATAACATCACTAACTTCCAATCTCCCCCTCACGGCAATGCTTTACCAATTACTGATGCTGATCGACCAATCATTGACATGCACACCACTCTCATGAAGGTCTTATGGCGCCAAAAAAGATCTAGGACATTTCCTCCGGACATCAACAATGGTCCGTCCACCGACTCTGCAAGCTCGACGCAACATTGTCATTCCAAGTCGTATTGAGCTATCAATTATTATCTTGACAATTGTTCAAAGCAATATTACTTCGCAACAATTGCATGACAACTTTAACTCTCACCACCTTTAATCTGTTATCAATGGCATGGGCCTCCATTTGAATGCCGAACAACAACGCGCTCTGTGAATTGTTGCAGAACACCACCTATTGCAATCACATAAACAACTTTTCCTCTACATCTCTGGTGTTGGTGGTGCTGGGAAGAGCCATGTGATAAACTGTATGGTAGAGTTCATGAAACACTGCAATGACAAAGGCAAAGTCCTGCTCAGCGCACCAACTGGTTATGCTGTAGTACTTATCCATGGCCACACCATCCACGCCCTTACCGGTCTCCCATAATCAAATTGGCAGAGCAAGTGTGACGAACTGGAAAGAATCTGGCACAACGTAAAAATATCTAGTTATTAACAAGGTGTCAATGATATCTGCCAAGCTGTTGAGCCAGATATCACATCAAATCAGTCAATATTGGGCTTGGGACCACATTAACGCACAAAAACCTTTTGGTGGAGTGAACATCATCTTTACTGGCGGCTTTGGGCAGCTAAGACCTGTAAAATAAAAGTTGCTCTTCTGTCACAGCCTTGTGCGCAACATCTCACCTGCAACCGCACAAATCCATCATGGCCAAAGTGCTTTGCACAGAGCGTTTCTGTGGCAACAAGTCAAAAAGGTTGTCATTTTGAAGAAAAATTGGAGGGCTGCTACGGACCCTTCTTTTGTGAATCTCTTGATGCACATTTGTGATGGTCAAGCATGGTGCTGCTCTCAGCCCATGTCTCCTGAACAAATAGGCACAGGGACAATTACTCTGTTTCCAACTACGGAACACTACACTTGAATCTGGACAATGGCATTTAGCATAACAATCCGCAAGATTTCACAGACTCACCAATTATTGTAACTGGAAGAAAAAACTAGAGACATATTCAAGCTCCTTCACTCCCCCCTGAAACCATCCCTATCCTACCCTCACCATCTTACTTCGTATACAAGAACAACAACCTTGATTTCCAACTGTGAATCAGTCACATACAACTTTTGCTCATCCCTGCCTGCACCTTCACTGACTACAACGTCTAAGGTCATTCTCTCATGGGGGTGATCGTCAATCTAGTGGCATGCAGAACACTACAAAGTGCCTATGTCATGCTCTCTCGTGCAAAGTTGTTGGCAGGCATTGTGATTGCTTGTTGGTTCAAATCAAATGTTGTCTGCAGGAGGCTAACAGGAGAGTTCCAAGATGAAATTGCACGTATAAAAGACCTTGACAGGCTTACCCAGGAAAAATTAGAGTTGTCTCATCCTGACTTACATCCTCCATAAAGGTAAGAGTGTCAATGTCGACTTTAAACACAACTTACTTACCTTCCAAATTGACAGAGAACAGTCACATTGTAACATCAACGTGACCAGAAACTGGCCCAACTGGTACTTCATAACATTATACGCAGTAATACACCGATGGGATGCGGGCAAAGTGACAGAATAGCGAGTGAAGTGGAGGGCAAGTATTCATTGGCAAAGGGACAATGGAAACAGCGGGCTGGTGACATGGATGGCATGACAGAAAGATAGCCAGTGGATTATTGGACATATTTATGAAACAACGTGTAAGACAAAATTGTATTTTCTGCACCACTACGGGTGTAAGATTGAAACAATACCTGTTATTGCCTGAAGCCTCGTGTGTGGACGTTTGAACAACTTGCACCACAATTACATGCCTGTGCGTCTACACGTATGATGTTACAAACAACAAACATGTGCCACCACACACACACCTCACATAAACACCGACGACTCAGCATTTCTGACCCCATACTTTACTGACATTATCATTAACCTAGCTAAGTGCTGATCACCCCTTTCCATTCCTACTTTCACACACTGCTAAGTCCCTGCAACTCTCTGGACTCTATGACCAACGAGGATTCAGCGTACATACATTGACTGTCATGTCGGTATCCTCCAAGTTGCCACTCCATGGTAAGCTCATCATCATATCCTGCTGTGAGCTTCATTTTGATATCCCTATCTTGTGTTACAATTGACATACCAGCACCTACTTACACTTCACCTTTTTGTACTTTTACTTTTACTTTTTCCAAGTCACATGACCAGTCATGTGACCATTTACTTTACTTTACATTTTCAACTTTTCAAAGTCACATTCCCAATCATGTGATGTATTTGAGTATATATACATATATACAGGAGCAATACATGGGGAAGGACTCAGCGAGTCCTCCTGTTGTCTACCAACAACTAACTTGTTCCTACCAAATGGGTAACCACTCCCACCTCTTCCTCTTCTTCTGAGTGTTGTTTTCATTGTGCTCCAGTGCCCCAAGACTGTGTCTTGTTGGCGTTGTCACATCTTGCCCTTTGTTTGATCCAAATACTACGGTGAAACAGCTACAATTGTGACTGTTTCTGGACGTCTGGGGACATGAATGATACTGACAACAGGCACCTATATGGGCATTCCACAGCAGTGGGTGGACATGAATGGTGTATCCTTGGTGGTCTGTCCTCACCAAGACAAGCACAATGTCTGATGAAGGCGACAATAAAGTAGGGAATGATAGTGGATTGATTAACCCACGATGCATACACAGAAGGTTGGGATATGCCAAAAAAAAAGCCATGGCTTGAAATATAGTTCATTGTGACTGTTAATGCGGTGCAAAAAATTGGTCCCGACAAAAGGGGAGTAGTCGCTGACATGAGTGACAGGGTTTGTGACCGGTTGCACATCTTGTCAACACAGCATACACCACTTGTAAGGATCTCTTCAAAACCAAGCTCACTCGAATACACAATCTCATAATCACTACCCATTAACACCATCCTCAAAAACACTGCAAAGTGCTCCATGGGTATATACATCTCCATATTGCAGCCAATACTGACAGCTGCCATATTGAAGACAACGGTGGGAATCATGCCACCTACAACTGCTTGAAACTGATCAATCAACTGCAAGAGTTTGCAAGGATCTGGGTAAAATAATCCCATTACAGCCTCAACTCAACGGTATATGGTGTAGCGGGCAAGTGCACACCCGTTGCACGAAGCTGATGCAAATTTCCAGATTTCTGGTAGTGCACAACATGCAAGGATTTCCAAGACATTTTCACAAGAGAATTTTTGAGCCATCTCTCTGATAATGGTGTGGAAGATGTCAATGCAATAAAAGTACACAGTGCTGATATACAGCAGAGATCGGCCACCCTCATTTTCTAAGGTTTTGTTTTAGCTAAGCTCATTCCCCCATTGCCGTCTGTATTTAAAGCTCTCTCGCCACTTCATTGTTCATCTACTCACTTGACTCTCACACCATGATCCCTCTGAGGCAGTTCTCTGCTAATGCACCTGTCACAGATGAGCAACGCAACTTAATACGCAACCAGTGGCCTGCAAAGGTTGTGGAAGCGTGCAAAATATCTTGGGCTGAAGAACTGCAAGATTAGCAGCACATGCCAGCTGAATATGACAGTGTCTGCAAGTGGGCCTATGTCTCTTACAGTGGGGATGATATCGTGCGCCATAAACAATACCTGGTCTTGTACAAGTTACTAAGAGACTCAGAAGAGGATATTCTGTATGCTGTTACCATCCATGTACAGGGTTTTCTCGGCAGATTCAATGTGTCTCACTTCGGAAACTGGAACAGGTGAATGCATTCCAATCAACATGGATATTGCTAATTGAGGTCTTAGTGATCCGGAATGCATCACAAACACCGTGCACCCCATATTACTTTGACGTCAAAAGGCAACAACCAACCCTGGATATCAACGCAGTTGGCAATCAATAATATTCAACGCCTCATCCACACAAAGTTGATGTCTTAAAAAGCAAGTGTCGACCTAGGAGATCTGGATCAAGGGGACCTGTACATCAGCCACTGGGTGTTCACAAGGGCAAGTATCACATTACACTCCCGTTTCTTGGCTAATAAAAAATCCAACAGGTAACTGATGAAAATGAGCATAAACCAGAAATAAAGGATTGTACCGATGATCGCTCCACTGCTTCTACATCAGTAGCAAAATGCTGGCGTGTCCTGGATAAAGTACAGATTGGAAAAATCTCCAAAACCGGCCTGGAAGTGGCCTGCAACCCTCTGTCCATCAGTTGTGGCAACTTTGTAAATGTTAGCATCAACTTTCAAATAGCGTACAAGAAAGCCCATAACGGTCATAAGTACTTTAAATGCCACCTGGTCCTGACCCACATTCTGCAGCTCATACCGGTTAGGGTGTTGAATGAGGTATGCACCTATTCTCTTTAGCCTGGACTGCAAATCAACACCGCTAACAACTACATAGCTCTGTCCGAGTAAATCTGTACGGCAAGAACAAGACACTGAAACGCTGAACAAGCCTGTTCAGCGCATTGTCCTGTCCGGACCAACATTCTTATCAGCTGCTGAGGAATCCAAGCAAATGGAAGTGTCTGAGGACTTGATTGTTGGCAATGAGACAGGTGGTTCCAGCTCGATCAATCATGCAACCACCCCCTGAATATATATGCCCCATTGCAAATATGTGACCTCAATTTCTTTTGAAATTTATTTAATACTTTTACCTGTTTCAAAAATATATAAGCTGTTGTGCCCCGCACAGGTCTAGACTGCACATTCAAAAGACACTGCACAATCTAACAAACACTGCCTATAGCACCATCCAAAAACAAGTGTAAAGTGGTGGACAAGTCTCCAACTCCATCTCCTCCAAAGAAACCAAGATCCAGCAATAATATCATTGTGACAACATGAACAAGACACAGTCTTGGGGCACTGGAGCACAATAAAAAACACTCAGAAGAAGAGGAAGAGAGAAGGGATCACCCCTTAGGTTTCAACAAGTTAGTTGCTGATAGACAACAGGAGGACTTGCTGAGTCCTTCCCCATGTATTGCTCCTGTATATATACTGAAATACATGAGGTACTGTACAGTTGTAAATAAAGTTTAAAGTCCAATGTCTAGCATGTGACCAGTCACATGATGAGTCTAGACATTGGTCAGGTAATGTGTCACATGCATGACTGGTCATGTGACTATGAAAAGTCGAAAATATAAAGTAAAGTAAAGTAAATGGTCACATGACTGGTCATGTGACATGGAAAAAGTAAAAGTAAAAGTGAAGCGTAAGTAGGTGCTGGTATGTCAATTGTAACAATCATTGCTGACAACAACGAGGATAGTGAATTGACACTTGAGTATGTGAAATTTATATATTGTGGTATGCACTCATTGGCACTGTTTTAGCTCATCACAACCTTTAGAGTACGCAAACACTACTCAGGAATATGGACCTAGCGATAACTTGTAAGTGTGCATCACTGTTGTGCAGCAGCTCATATGGAATGAATTATGCCAGCAATGTTGTCTTGGACCAGGAGATGTTAAATGAACTCAACACTACTACACGCAAGTACATATGGAAGGCATTATTCAATAAACACACTTTGACCTCATCTAATGTGCAGCCAAGTAACCAAACTTGCTATGTACTGCAATGCCAAGGCTCACATGTACACATTAGACAAGGTGCCTGAGCAGGGGCTTGATTGGAGTGTACAAGCAAAATTTGCAGATAAGAGCAGCATCCTCTGCCACGCAGGAGGTGTTAATCCAGCCATGGTATGGGTGACAGGACAAGTTTCAGGCTTATGGTTCTTTGACAAAACAGGCGGACCCTCCGAGCATGTAGCAATAACGGTAGTTCCATTTTTTATGGACGCGGCCAGCATAGCAAGGAAGATGCTGTCCTTGAGATCTACTCCATAGCTTGGTACGTGCACGTCATAAATTACTGTGATAACACTTAATATGTAATATGTGTCAGATATTACTGAAACTAGCTGGAGCGCGATTTGTTTTCCTCATTGGCAAAATACACGAGTGCCAGGCAAAAATACTCTTGTAAGCTGTTGCTTTCTACTACTGGGAGACCGCTCTTGCCTGATCAGCATTACCAATCACAGGTCCACCCCTTCACCGAAGTGTTTGACGCATGCAAGACAATCACTGGAAAGAGGAAGATGGCTACATATCCTGTAGCAAATCTCAAGAATCAAGATGTGGTAGTTATTGAAGCCTGGGTAACCCATTACAGAAAGAAAGACGGATTTGCCAAACCTGCTCCTGCCAAAGCCCATAAGTGGGTGAACTGGGTGGCCAATTTTGAGCTGCAGAGTGTTTTGTTATTAGACCGGCCGGAGCACTCAGGAAATGCAGACACCGTGGAAGACACCACAGTTGAAATTTAGATTCCAATACACGCCAATACTTTTACTTGCAATCAGACCATGCTGAATTTTTGTATGACATATGTATGACTTCATCTGTGGCGTACTTTATAAATTGATGTGCACCATAAATGCGTTGTAAACCTTGAACACTATGCATTCAACGGAAACCAGAAACAGATCTCTTAGCTGAAATTGACAAGATGTTGTGCTGCAACCCTTGTCAGGGCACTGCAACAATACTGAAAAAACTCAAAGCAGAACACCCTACATAGACAATTGGTAAAAAGGTATGTTACGGTTCCATCAAAAGGGAGTCTGAATGCTGACCCAACACAGTGTGTTGAAAAACTGAAATGAATGCCAAACAGGATAGCATCTGGTGCTGTCATCCATAGTTGTGAAGCCATACAGAGCCTGGAAGAAGTTGTTGCCATAATTAGGCCTCTTTCACTACAATCAAATGTTTTCAATCCAGATGTCCTTGCCAAATTGGCATTCTTAATGGATTGGAGAACTATCACCCCGCTCTGTCAATTCTACAATTGAGACCAGAGAATTGCAGATTGGTGGGATGAAGCACATTATCAAGACATCACAGGCCCACCATCCAAAATGAGGCCAAACACCATTGCAACCTGCATTGCTGCAAAAAAAAATCAGCAGGTAACATCAGGTCCCCTGGTGATCATAAAAAACTGCCCCCAAAACACTGTAAATGTTATCTTTCCCTGTTTCAATATGAACGATCTGGCCCGCACCATATGGTGGTACATTGCAAGTGGGTCAGATGCAGCTGAGGTGCAATGTGAACATGAGCTGGTTCGCTTGCTCAAAAACTTGTGACAGATGCCTGAGTACACTAGCTCATTATTTATTGATAAGAGACATACTGACCATCTGATAAGCCATAGCTCATCAACACCATCCCACAAAAATCCTATCACCTTCAAGTCAGCAAGATAATGCGCAAGGCAAGTATATCCATCCGAATATCTACAAACCAACCAACAAAAATTACTTTTTAGAACATGAACATCAGAGCATACACATTCAGAATGAACAGGGCATCATACATTGATGTTCCATGTTTCCAGCAAACATCAATGTTGCCTTTCACACATCCTCACCTATAATTATATCTGCAGAACCCATCAAACACAAAACTCCATGTCAAGTACGTACAAACAGATCAAGCTGTTTTCACAGTGTATTACAGCAATAGCCATAGTCACTGCCCTACCAATATTGCTCTGCAAAACCTGTACTTGTGAATCTCCTTCAAGGGTGAATTAGTTGTCTTCCACCAAAGCATCATGTATGAAGACGTGTTTGTCAACATGCGACATGGCAATAGGGAAGTGGTAAGGTGGGGGATCAAAAAGTGAGCACATTAACTTAAAACATCCACATGTACAACTTCAACACACATCACAGATTGTTTGGAAATTGGAACCAGTCATCAGCTTACATTGGAAGATGGGTGCAAATGGAGGGGACAACAATGTGATGGGGCCAAAATACATAGTACAATGTAAATGAATTCATCATGTAGATCTTACATCTACCAGCATACTATACATGACTTCTCAATGACTCCTGTTCTCAATTCCATGGAGTTTGAAGATAAGGACTTATGAATGCAGGACAGCTGCCAATCCGGGTCCAGGTCTGCCCCGGAGGGCCATGTTATGTTACTGATATAAACATTGGATGCTACATATGCACCATATACCGTGGGGGGCATTTGTGGCTTGCTTTATATTGCTGGACAGTGGTAAATATACATGTGGGATCATGTGAGTGTTGCTAGATATAATATTGAAACAGCATGTTGATAAATATCAGCTGGCTGTATACTCCTTATGACTGTATCACTGTAGACCCCAGAAAAGGTGATAATCACCTGATAACCTGATGAATATCCACAATCAACAAACCAGCTGATATTTGGTGCAGGGTCATTTATGGGTCATTTAAAAATCACCCGCTGGCAAGTGATAATCACTCAGATTGGGTGATTTATCTTTATTCAACTTTCAAAACAGATATAAAATGTAGCTAGGTGATATTCACTTTCTGTAAGGGTGATTTTCATCACCATGTGCGGGCACAACTTAAAAATGTAAAGGTCTAATATACACATATGTTAAAAGTGATTTTTTTATCTACAACATGAATGTTTTAGTCCAAATCACCTTCATAGATGGTGCAAGCTAGGACCCAAGTAGAGTGTCCAGAAGGACCACAAGTCTGCTGAGCGGTCATGGATAAAATCTGGCGGATGGGCAAAATATGCTGAAGGAATTGTTGCCCCTGAATTTACAGTTGCTTTGCCTATGGCCTCCCATACCTGTTTGTCTATGTGGTAAACCTGGTTTCCTGACAAAACCGGATAAACCCGGTCTCTGCCGAAGCAGCCATTGTTCTCCATGGAGCATAGCCACCACTCCATGGAGTAACCATTGTTCTCCTAGGAGTCATTATACTGTAGCGAGTAGCATCTCCGACTATAAGTAGTGAGGGGTTTAGTATAGAAATACCTCAGTTGTTTCTATAGCCTCTTGGGCAGCGGCTGAGGTATGTTACATTACATTTATTAGAAATCACCTTAAACTAACATCCATTGTAGTTTCACATAGGTTTATTATTTCCTTCATCTAGTCCCTTGTATTCACCAGTCCACAGATGTATCAAGTTGGGTATGATGTTTTCCCATATAAGGTGCATGAAATCGTATGGGAAAGAGTTCAGAAAGGATACAGATGGAAGATATCCAAGAATTGATGAACCTTTGACACTGTATTGTTTCAATAGACGTTCAGATTCAGCAGCTGTATGCGCTAACTGAACTTCTCGTCCCTGGGCAAATATCTCCTCGTGTGTTCGTAGGGGGAGTTCAGTCGGATGGTACCTTCAAATGGACGAAGAACCATTTGCATCTGGATGGTTGTGGCGATCAAGAGGAACATAGTAGGCTTTTCCTTGAGAACCTGGTAATCGAACACCAAGAATCTTGCAAGCGCGGCATGGAGAGAAGCCGTTGTGCCCTTTCATCTTCATGGCCATGGAAACTGCCGGAATGTCTCCTGATATTATTAGCAAATACGCGTGAAGGGCAAATATAGTTGCAGCAACAATGTCAAAAGCGCAAACCCCAGCAGCTAGTTGAAGAAGCTCCTCAACCATAGGCCATATAAATGAGTCAAAATCTTTGGGTTTTGATGGTCCAGGTATAATTCCTAAGCAGATAATGAATTCCTTGAGAAACTGTATGTCCAGAGGGAGATTGAAGTTGTATAGAATGATGGGCCTGATTGTTGAATTTCGACGGCAAAAAGGAGCAAATCCATCTGTGGCTAGCCCTAATGTAATGTCTCAAGGATCTGAAAAGTAGCAGTGAGGTAATGTATTCCTGCCTATAGTCACTTTCTTGTTCAGCAACCCTCAGTATACAGAACCGTTCATCATGTCGCCAATAAATCTGGGTTTATGAGCATGCTCTTTTGCTCGATAGCTCATCTTGTACACCAAATTAGGATTCTTGAAGAAACCAACCAACCGAGGAATCAAGGGAATATAGATGAAATGTTTCCTCTGTTGTCCCTCTAAGTAGCGTGACGTATTGCAGTGAGGACACTTGTCGAGCGAGGAGTTCGGCCCAACAAAACAGCAACAGGAATTGACACAACAGTCATACAATACTGGTTCAAATCCTGAAATGAAGGCCACTCGTTGTGTACTTTCCTTCCAACTCGGGAGCGGTTCAGATGTAAATACAGATGGCAGTTTATTGAAGGTGTCGCTGTTCATATGGGATCTGACTTTGAGTGCGAAGGCGCGCAGGATTTGCAGATCCGTATCACTTAACTCATCAGCTAACATTCAAATCATCAGTACTTAAACTCAATCTCAAACTTGATCAGCAATGCTCACCGACAGCACAGATTTCCTGTTCCAAGCTCAGCCCTAGCTCTTCCCAGAAGGGCAGTCCTGACAACCCTGTATCTGATTCACTTGCCAATTCCGTGGAATCATCCTTGCTATCACTACTAGCAGCCACAGTATTGTGGTAATGGGCCCCTGGTATTGTACTGAGATCATGGACAGCATCCGATAGTACTGATTCAACCATATTTGGAGGAAGCTCATTCTGATCATTAACATTTCCTTCCCACCCTATGTTTTTGATCATTGCAGAATCAATGTTGTGAGCATTGGCTGATACTGTGGTTGGATTCTTCTGCGACTTCATTCCTGCGCTACCAAGATGTTGTCTCTGCCATGGAGATGATGATTTAATCCTGAGAGGTGCTTGGTGTAATGCGCAGTGACGATACTCTGTTTGTGCACTAACTAATTGTCCACAGCAAATACATAGTTTCTTTGCTATAAGCTGGCTAGCCATATCAATTGAAATAAGTCTGAAATGTAAAATTTGAGTCACACCCCCCCTAAGCGAGTCAGCTAGAAAGATGACCAATAAACTCACTATGAACTTCTTGCACAGTATAATTGCCGAATTCAATGGACACAATACACGTCTGCTTGGTACAATTACAGTGGATGATGAAAAGAGACCAGATAGAAGTCAAGCCAAAAAGTGTTGATGGACAGCAAACAAAAAACACCTAGTCACAGTAGGAATACCGGTTTTGTCTTGCAAACTTGAGATGGACGACAGTCGACCATCTGGGATTTAGTACACCAGCTACGTCTCAATATGCAGGCTAATTTTTGAAGTCAACCTGAAAAAGAACTAGGAGATTTATTTAGACTGGTAAGTTAATGCAATCATAGGCAGAATCATTTACAGACAGACATTGTTGTAGGCAAGACACTACCACCCCTATTTGGCGCGCTTTCAGAATGACTGGGCTACCTCAGAATTGGTCAAACAATACCTCAGTAACCGCCGGAAGAACAAGTCACGCAAGGAGAGGAAAGGGGTGGCCAGCACTTCACCACCAGATATTGATCACCTCAAGCGTGAAGGGGAGCAGGAACAGGAGCAAGAGCAACCACGAGATGGGGCAAATACTGGGAATATTGATGAGAATTGGGAATAAAAATGCTTATTTTTTTTCACTTGATAATGCAATGTATTTTACTATCTCCACTATATGATATCAATGCATCGGTATATTTTGGCAATTCATTGATCACTACTAAAAGACAAACAGAAAAAATAGCCATGTAATGAGAATTAGTTCAAAAAACAGCCTGAAATAGGTGAATAAACAAGGTTTAGCTTTTGGTAATGTCGTACTGGAAGAGAATCCTATCCCAGTGAAAAAATGTTCCTGGGGTTTGGCAGCAACTATGGACGTCATCTTCAAATCAAGGAAGAGAGCATGACATAGCTTCACAGCCTCTTCTTTTCCTAGGTTCCAACCATCCCTTTGTAGGACTTCAAACCAACGAGTACTGCGATTGGTGGATATTATTTGGCGAAGTCGAGTGATTGTCTCGTCAGGGAGGTTAGAGGTATTAATGAAGTTGTCGGTATTAGGGCCAATACTGAAAATTG
Source organism: Serpula lacrymans var. lacrymans S7.9 (assembly GCF_000218685.1). NCBI lineage: Eukaryota > Fungi > Basidiomycota > Agaricomycetes > Boletales > Serpulaceae > Serpula > Serpula lacrymans. The sequence continues at coordinate 3,100,810 of NW_006763294.1, read as the reverse complement.
CTTCAAGGCCGGATTTATCTTCTGGATACCGAACAATACCTGTATCTATCAAAAGCTGCGCAGAGTTTTGACTTGCTTTTATGTTGTCAGAGGATGCATCCGTGGAATGGGGCGCTCTCAATTTCTGTTTGTGCAATGCCATGCCATTTACACATCCGATCTGATGAGATTCTGTCAGCAATGGTCATGGTATGCGGATGGGGGGGTGAAAAATCAGGTGGTATTGAGGGACTGGAGGCTAATGAAGTATGATGGCTGTTGTGCAGCCATGTGTCCCGGGGAGAATCCGGAGCCACACCCACCGCAGCAGCAAAGAGACTTTTGAGGCAATGTTTACCATGAGCTTAGAAGCAATGATGGGAGCTGCCTGTTTGGATGGAGGGTGGTATAATAAAAGTATCCAAATTTGCCTGGCGGGGAGTTTTTGGTCGGCTCAATGTTGGTATATCAACTGTGGAAACCCTGCAGTGGCTTCTTAACTTGCGTAAATGGGGGATGGCAATTTCCTCTGCAAAAATCTGCACCATCTGAGCAATGAGTTGCTCATATTGCTTCTGATGGTTTTCAATCTCCCGTGGAGATAAATAAACATCTATGATAATGTCTTCTAAAACAACAGCTCCTGTTACAATAACACAATTTTTGGACCTTTCCCTTAAATTTTCATTCTCTGCTTTAACCTTTTACTGTAGTTCACACTCTGTGCCATGCGGCACTTTCCTTTTCGTTCTAACTCCACTTTCTCGTGCTGCACTGCCTTTTTCTTATTTTAGCTACAACTCTCTCATGTAGTGGAGCTGGTCACATGGGCTGCACCCTCTGACATCATCAGCCACTGCCTCCATCAACTATACAGTATACATGTACAAATAGCTTGTAGTAGTATAAATACCCCAATAGATCAAGGAGACTCCTCAGCGAGTCCTCCTGTTGTATACCAACAACTAACTCGGTCCTACCTAAGGGGTAACCACTCCCTCATCACTACCTTTATAGTTTGTCTTAGTGTGCGCCAGAGTAACTAACTCTTGGTTGTTACAGCTCCTTGAGTGTCCTCAACAGGCCATATCCCTGGTATTTGTAAACACAGTGTAAATCCACCATTGGTCCTGTCTAAAGCAGTCGCCTAAATCACTATCAGTTGTGGCTTTGAACTTAGGGATGGAAAATACTGACTGCATCAAACAAGTCACCCGGAGTTGCCTGCAAGGATGATGACCTCAAACTATGACCAATTTCACCGTAGCTTTGTTTCATGAAAGCTTTGTGGTTGTTGTGCACTCCCTTTTCTTCCAGGTCCAGATCTAAGTGACAATTATTGGCATGCATGTCGTGGTGAAGAAGAGCACGAGCAGCAGCAGAAATTTGGGCACTGTACATTGCCTTTGAGTGCAACAGATTTTGAGCTTCTACGGGCATATAATAATGACCTGGAACAGGGAATGAAAGCACAAATGTCGATGGGGTGGTTATTTTGGTGCAATGAATGTAGGCACAACCATTCAAAGGCATAGAATTTCATATATGTAATACAGCGGCCACTGTCAGTGTATAGTTAAACCAGCTGCAACTGGTAGGTTGGTAAGTTAGTAAGTTGGTGCATGTACAGTCTAGCATTCTAGATGACGTACGAGTATATATAGTTCCCCAGATAACATTGAATCCAAATTTGTATGAATGTGAATCAAGTTACTATGTATATGCACAATCTTCAATCTGAAACTACCCATATATATGACGCATACATAGAGTCAATGGACTTAGAGTATATATTAATTTTTCAAAGCTTGAGCTTGAGTACTGATCAATCAGAGTCAAAAATGCCTATCTGGAAATGGTGGTATTACTGGATGCGTTACTGATGAGGGGCATTACTCAGGAACTACTCAGTCATTACTCACAATTTTGATAGGATAGCAGGGAGTGGAGTTTTTATTGAAAGTGCGGTGTATTACTATGAGACTATGCAGAAACAGCTACTTAGTAAGCTATAAGTAAATTTGGTGAGCCTTTCAATCATCTCCATTTCCGACAATTTCCAGGGAGAATTCACTAGCTCCTTCTAAATCCTTTCCGGTTCAACAGTATTCAGATCAGTATATTTCCTAGGGCATTTTTTGATGGGAACCTATGTCAGGTACAGGACGGGAGGGGGGAGATGATCGCCAAGGCCTAGCTTGGCTTTTGCAGAATATGGTATCACCTCCAGGAACCATAGAAGATAGCAACTGTCTCTCTTTGGCCTCCATTAGCCATTGACATCTGTAGTGATGCACCCTTTTTCTCCAGTGTCCGAGTTCTTGTTCTATATCGCATACATGCTGTTGCATATCTTCTGCGGTAGTTTTGATGGTGCTGAGAAAGGTTTCAATTTCTATCCTTTTTTGAGCATCTGGATGAACTGCGTATGTGTTAAGCATTCAAGTCAAAAAAAGACGATACATATAAAACTGACTGACCATGATCAGACGATGGCAAGCCCAAAGAACAATTACATCCATTCACATTCTCCTGTACAGAATTTCCTATAAATAATTTGTTTGATAAGTCACGGAATACATTGTGCATAGATAGCCTAAGAATAGACTATGCACCTTCAACTAAATTGATGTTAGGAGTAGCTGACGTGTTAGGACCCTGGCGGCTGGATTTATGACGAGAAGAGCGTCTTCTAGAAGAAAGAGAAACAGGTAAGTAAAACTACATCTTTAAGGGACAACTCACGACTTCAACTTGGGAACTTCTACCACAACCTTTCGACAACCTGAAATAGTGACCTTTAATCCTGACTCGTGAGTCTTCGAGGTTCTTTGTCTGGAGCATGGAATAAAATCCTTTTGAACCATGAGTGATCAGTAAAGGACTAGAAAGAAAGTAAGGAAGATGTACTGCAAAAAAGGCTGTCCCAAAACAATACACTGGTAGAATTGGTAAATTGGTTAAAACTGAGAAGGAGAATGGCGGCTCCAGATACCAATATCCATGCGTGAGAACTATTTTCAAACTCAGCGGCCAGACTGATCAATCAATACCATTATATTGAATTGCCACTTTTTGCTCATCAAACTTGAAGGTCACAACAATATTGTATCTGTAACAACTAAGAGTTAGTTACTCCGGCGCACACAGGAACACACTATAAAGAAGATGATGGGAGTGGTTACCCCTTAAGCTGCAGTGAGTTAGTTGGTATACAACAGGAGGACTCGCTGAGGAGTCTCCTGGATCTATTGGGGTATATATACTACTACAGGGTTATTTGTACATGTGTACTATACAGTTGACAGCGACAGTAGCTGATGATGTCATGGGGCCTAGCCCGCATGGCCAGCTCCACTGTGTGAGAGAGTTGTGTTTATAATAGGAAGAAAGGCAACGCGGCGCGAGAAAGGGGAGTTTGGACAAAAAGGGAAATGCTGCGTGGCACCATGTGTGAAAGCTAAAGTACAAGGTTAAAGCAGAGAATAAAAGTAAAGGGAAGGTCCGAGAATTGTGTTATCGTAACAGTATCAATGTCTATTCAACTGGAAATTGTAACGACCAAGAGTTTCTTACTCTGGTGCACAACTTAGACGCATAAGAGAGAGAGAGAGAAGGGATCACCCCTTAGGTTTCAACAAGTTAGTTGTGCTAGACAACAGGAGGACTTGCTGAGTCCTTCCCCATGTATTGCTCCTGTATATATACTAAAATACATGAGGTACTGTACAGTTGTAAATAAAGTTTAAAGTCCGATGTCTGGCATGTGACTATGAAAAAGTCGAAAATGTAAAGTAAAGTAAATGGTCACATGACTGGTCATGTGACTTGGAAAAAGTAAAAGTACAAAAAAGTGAAGCGTAAGTAGGTACTGGTACATCAATTGTAACAGAAATGATAACTCTATTCTCTATTACCAAGTAGGTTACATCAAGCTCAAGGATTCTTGACTAATGGAATACAAACAGAACCTTCATAATCTTGGTCGTATGCCAGTGTGTATCCCACATTTTCATATCTGGATCCCCAGAAAATGCCATAGTACTAGTTAGCAGGGACCTTTTTTTTGGTTTTTGGGAACTCTGCAGTAGACAAATTTAGCAAACAGTGAGTTCCTTTTATCCGCAAAACAAATTATTTCATATATTTTCCACTTTTCTAGGTCTTGTAATATGATCAATGTAACTACAAAACCCTCAAGAAATACATTAGATATATCATTCAGCTTCAATCATTAACACCTACCGCGCATTCTATTGAATACAAGCCATCAACATTTACACTCTGTAGATAGCTGTTGTAGAGTATACGTGACAACCCTAGACCTCAACCACGGTACCAGCAGCTTGATTGATACAATTACCAGGTATGTACACCCAGCAACTTCTATTGATCGGTACGATAATATACTTATCATCATTTTACAGCTAATGTCAATCCAAACTTGAGCTATGGATTTGTCCTTGGCATTACAGTAGGTCTTGCCATGTCTGTAGTAAGTAACATCACCCAATTACACCCATACCAACAAAACTAACCATATTTTTTCTCTCAGTATCTACCAAGGAAACTATCCCCAGCACAAGAGCAACTAGAGGCTTTAAAGGTAAGTTACTTATTCCTTTGATTGTTCAATGTTCTCGCTTATAACTTTTTAGGCAAATAAAATGGTGATCGTGAACTTCTTTAGTTCACGATTGTGGCTCGCTCACCATTTGTACAGAGGATGAGCAAGAGTCTCGCTGCTGCAACAGAGGTGGACGCATCTTGCAGTACATTCAACAATATCAAAGGCGTCCAAATCAATAATACTCACCACCACCACCACCACTGGAACTATGGACCTCCAGACTCGCTTCCAGTTGATGACAAATGTGACGAGGGTAGTTAGGTACCATTGGGCTTGGAAACCCATTGCAACGGGGTAGCAGGTAAGCATTTACAAATCGATATCATTCTTACACTGATTTCATTTTTAGTAGCCTTACAGATTTCACATTTTACACTACAATATACACTAATGAAGCCCACGCTGCTATCCAAACGCTCCTGTGAGGTAACCATCAAATCAGGAGATGTAAATCTTTGCATGATTCTGAAGGTTAGAATATGCTTAATGCATCCTATCTTTTCTAAGTAATAATATAGTCTAATACCGCCATAGGCATGGTGCAAATTACATCGGTGGTATCTATCCTGGATGGCTATTTTTCTCGCGCTGTGGTGCAGTAGCTTCAAGTTCTCTAGGTGCAAGCTTTGGAGTCTGGTAAGATTGCATATTATACTCCAAACAGAATTAAATTTGATACATGTTGTGTTCAGGAATAAGACATAGCCCCGATACTGCTGTGTTATTGGGCTGTCAGTTGATTCAGCCATACCCACTTCCTTTCACTCCTTCACACTTGACAACGCAATTGTATCTTTGCTCTTGGACGACCACCAGGGGAGCACCCCCAAAGTAGACGCAAGTACAAGATTGTCCCTCCAAATTCATGGTGTTGAGCAGCTTTGCACTCGGCCTCTCCTCATCACCCACCATCCTACTCCACTCCCTTTTGCTACCAGGAACAGCATCGGGCAATCTTTCTTGTTGTGTCCATGGTTTGCTCAGTGACATCCAGTGCTTACTATTCATTCAATCCCACACGCCGCACACCTTCACTTCAAGTCCAATGATATCAATAATAACCCGTTGACAACGAGACTGAGATATTGGTAATTTGGATTCACAGCAGGTTCCAATTGAGGCAAACAAGCAGCAAATGTATCCTAAACACTAGATTTACTACTATATCAGGGTCAGAGAAGCAGAAAACAACTGTGTATCATATAAAGAAATTGATATAGATGTAGGAGCAACTAAAATGAGTACCTCCTCCTGCGTGGCCTTAGGTTGCAATGAACAAAAGACTGGTAACCACCTAAACCAGCATAACCCGCATTGGACATGGATGGTGAAATGGTTGGCATTGTGGTATTTGCCTCTTGGAGATCTATGAAAGCAATGTAAACCAACAGTATACAACTCACAGGGAAAAAAAAAAAACGATTCAACAAACCATTATTGACATCAAATATCACATTTGGCGCACTGATGGGTTGACCAACGTCGGACTGAATGGCAGTGATCATGGTCACAAGGGGTGCAACACTAACAGCTGTTAAGGAGGTAGCAGAATGGAAAACAGCAGCTGGAACTGGGAGTGCAGTGGTTGATGATAGCAGTGTGGGATTGTCAACCGTTGTACCCTGATTGGCTACGAGAGCAGGGGTACTTGGTGAATGAGAAAAATTAGAGTTGCTAGAAAAATATTAATAATTGTAAGTAGTCGCTCAATAAACATCCCACACAGCTGAAACTCACCGAGTCTGCACAAGGAAAATACCATGTAACTCTGTTTTACGTTGATTGAATGCCTGATTTACCATAGCCTGCTGTTGTAAGTGGTTCAAAGAGTCAATAAAAACCGGGCCCTCATATTCCCTCCATGTAAGCCTTGGTGAAGTTGCGTGGGTACCCAACCACAGCTGATGGAACGAATGTGATATCTGTGAAACCTATGTGAGTGACGTGACAGTGTATAAGAATCATGACAAACTAACCAATGTAACAATGTGCACATAGGCTGTCAAAGGGATCATACCCAACTCACGCCAGTCAGTTAAGGTGAGCACTCGCTCGGAAGGTAAGAGAAGGATACAGCACAAGACCTCCTCAAAAGCAGGGTTGTTGTACAGACCTAAAACATTACCCTAAGTGATATTAGTAATAGCACCCCTGATGTGGAACTTGAATCTTACAAATTTGTTGAATGTATGTGCAAATGAAATATCACCGGGTCGAGAATGAAGCCAATTGAGTATTGCTTTTGTCTCTTCTGCTGACCGAGTGTGACCATCTATGTATCACGCATTGTAGGAGGAGGGTTGACTTGGTCAATCTTCTGATGGCTCTTCTTGTTGCCTACCTTTACCTTTTTGTGAAGATTTCCTTTTGTTTGCCTTTCCCTTATCTTTGGGACAGGGTCCATCTACAATTGTCGCAGTGCATCTCCTATCGCTGGTACAAAGGTTTCAGATCCTAGTCCTGGCTAGCTCAAGGAAGTGCTGATCCATGCAAACTTCTTGGTGAGGAACATAGAAAGCTACACAGGTATATTATTAAAAAAAAAGTCATTATCATGAACCTAATGAGATCAAAATATGGAGCTTACTGAAACTGCGACTGTCTGGATGCTCACGGATGAATTTTTGTTCAGCATCGACAGCTTCATTGTCGAGTATGTCTGCATCCAAATTGGAAAAAATATGTAGGATCTCGGTACTACGCAAACAAGTTAACATAACCTTGATAATTACATAGTCGTCTGCTTTGTTGCGAGGAATATTCTTGTACCATTCTAACGTGCAAAGACAGGGATCAGTCAGAGGGTTATTTGCTGCAGGATTAACAAGCCGCAAGTCGTGGGGCGGCTGAAGAACCTGGGGATCCTGGTTGACTACGCTAGGGCGAACAGATCTGACGGGAGGACACGCCTGCAAACACAAAGATCAGCTTACACATGCAATTATAAATGTATTAGCCATAGAATGTTCATACCAAAACCAACATCATACTCTATGTTGTGGGCAGCCAAGTTTAGGAGAGTAGTGTCTTCCGGTATGAAGCCTCGTCCTTCCTCGTTATTAAGGGATGTGAATACACCCCAAATACTAGAAGCCCTGCTCAAATTACTGCTATGGGCATTAGATGAGCTGTACCCTTCAGAAGATGACCCCTGGATCTGCAAATAAAACAAATGCGATGAATCAACGATTTTTGTACAAATGGAACTTGAAACTCACAAAAGGGGCCAAGGGTTGGAGGCCAGACCCCCATAGAAAATTCTCTGCTTGCAAGGATGCTTCAATATTTTCAGGACGTAGTGCAGCTGAAATGGAGGCTAGGGCCTCATTGTTGTGGAATCCATCTGGCGGGTCATCCAAAGAAGGGGCCATAGAAAGATGTGGTAGATTTCAAGCCTGACACGCTTGGAGGCACGTCAGATATAAATTATATACCTGGTGAAAGCATTCAAGAAACCTTTGCTTCGCCCAAAGCAACCGGATTTTGACCCTGAAAATGTGACAATGTCTATTGACGGGTAACTTGCCCCAGAGGTAAAATGTAAAATAATGTACCGTTGCCAGAAGTTGGTTGAATAGTGAGTGACAACTCAACCAACTCGCTCAGAATCCACGATAAGTAAGCATGCTCAGGAAATTATGACAACAAAGTGCTGGTTCCTGCTTCACTCACCTCACCCAAGTCCCAGATCTCAGACTTGAATAGCTACTGCCACATATGCCTCGCTCTCTGTGGTTTTGATAAAATTTTTACATGTAATTTCAACCATACAGATGTCAACTACGTGTCTCACAATTTCCCTGCAACCTGCTTTGACCACCAGTCAATTATATTCGCCCAAGCGGGACGAGGCTACTTTAACTTCATCAAGGTCATCCCAAGGCTATGCCAATTGTTGCGTTCTCAATAGTTCTGCATCTCCTTGCTATCCACGTTTTACTGATTTGGCTTCTGAACCTGGCATAGAACCTATCATCATATCACGTACTCAGGAGGAGACGACCAATATGCAGAATCTCATAGAGATTGCGGTCAACTTGGTGCATCCAGTACTTTCTAGCCTTCTTGCCATCTAATATGTTTGCAGCGACGAACTTTGTCGAATCCACAGACTGAATCTCTGACCCCGCTTCATTGCAGCAGCAACTTCACCATGCCCAGTTGTCACGCAGTGCTTTACATGCAATTGTGCGCACTTCTGAGTTCAAATGGTGTTATAGCCTCATCAAGGCTAACTCGTACAAAGGCTGTATGTTGAAAGCCAGAGTGGAGCTTCAAGCTGTGCACCATGATATTGGAAGGCTTTGTTCACTCTCTCAACAATCCTACTTCCTCCAAGAATGTCAGTCAGTGTTGGTCCATCCTGTATAATTGTATTTGAGTTCTACAACTTTTCTTGTGAGTTGCTTGTTACAAGGTAAATATGTTTGTATTTTTATTAATTTGTTTTCTGTAGTTTTTCGCAGTGTTTGCATTAGTTGTCTCATTATCTCTTTCTTTCAAGTTGTATCACTCAGTTGGAAATTTTGTGTAAAAATTTAATTAAAATTGAAACATTTTCTAGATTGAATAATACACTAAAATTCAATCATCCCCTGTAAGGTCAATGATGGTAGGTTCTATTCCGAGGGCAACAGCCATCATGCAGTTGTGGTGGGAAAATGCCCTTTTTGTCATGATCAACCCTCAGGAGCACTGGGTAAATATCCTCCTGAAATTGGGCTCAGTGAGTCCAGGGTGTCGCAGGGCGTCTAAACGAAGAATTTGATCCAAAAGTGCATCCGTTTCTCCGCGTGGTGCCCTGTTATGTCTATGGATGGATGTAAGTAGAGTTGTGATGCCTATTTCTCAGAGTGTCATTTCAAGTATATGAAGTGTGGAAGTTGCGCACCAATGACCTGTTGCCTCAATCTGGTTGAATAGACTACACGCGGGGGCACTGGGGAGTTTGTATCTGGTACGTCTGAGTTCAAGCGTGTTGCAAATACAAGTATATTGACTTTGACTGGTTGACTAGAACCTACCTTGACGGGGGTACCTGTTTACCAACAGCCCATTCCTTGTGTACATGCATTCAATACTGACTAATAAGTGGACCATATGGTGAGTAAAGGCCAGCTCGATGTTTGGGGGTAACTTTAGGACTTGCCTGAGTATCCACAGTCTCCTTTTGCACACTTGGCCATGTACTCCCCAACATACAACTCGTCAGCTTCAATGGTGATGACACACTCTGTATAAGCTCCTTGCTCGCCTTTCTTCAAAGCACAAAGACAGGAGGGGCCAAGAAAGTTGTAGATTTTTCAATGGTGGTCCAACTCTGAAGGTGTTATCCTTTCGCCTGACAAAGTTACCAGCCTAATTAAACCCAGACATTAATAGCGAGAAGCGTCAAGGTGCTACAGCAACTTACCACAACCAAGGATGAAGGTTTTCGGCTTCGGCATCATAGTGCCGGTGAATGCGTTTTAAGTATGGCAGAAATAGTGCCTTCTTGTTCAACATATCAAACCTGAGACCAGCATAGTTGATGTTGCTGTAGGCTGGCACTGTATGCTGGGACATTGGACAGATTAGGGATATTGTGTAAGTTGTGGTAGCAGTTGGGATCAAGTAAAAAATTGTGGTAAGGGCCTTTTTCTCTCAGATCAACTGCAGGATAACTCAGTAGATTTATATGCTTGGGTGTCCCAATCAACAAACAGGGTGAATGGGCAAGCTTTGTCAGTCAACCATCATTTACATTCAGGGTCCTTGGTGCTCTGGTCACCTTTCAACTTTGTTAAAAGCTACATTTTTATAGTCTATTTGTTAAATTTCCCCAGCTTACCAAGTTGACCACTTGCACGAGGTGACCACTGCCTTATATATCCAATTTCTAGACTTACTCGCGCCTGTCACCCCCAGTCCCAAGTTTTCTCTTCATTCGATATCCCCTCCTAGCAACTGATCTCTGGCTCTCATCATGCCTCATCTAAGCCCCTCTCAAATCGTTTCAGGTCATCGACATTGTGAGAGTGCTCTTCAAGTGGGCCCAAGGAAAAAGCTGTGAGTGGTGTGTGATTGGCCACATATGGGACTGACTAGCTAATGTGATAGATGTACCTCTGACCCATTGGTGCACCATGGCCAACATTTTGGACAAACTGCTCATGCTATGTGCGATATCAAAACCCTGGTTGTCAATGGCACACGGCGTATGGAAGACTTGGACCCAGAATTTGCTAGTGACCAGCATGGGTTAGAAGTGCTCAGAGTGGAGTAAGTCACATTTTCTCCATATTGTTTTAAGTTCATAAAGGAATGTTTTGTTTCAGCGAATTGAGAGAGCAACATATTTTCAAAATGCTTCTAGATATAATACCAGGTCTAGAAGAGCATATCAGGGCAAGCTTGGAAGAAGAAATTGGGATAATAGCAGAGTTGGTAAGTTTATCACTTTATTTTCTATGCAAACTACTAACCTGAAATGTGGAAGATCCAGTGGGGTGCATCTAGGCTAGGTCAGACAATACCAAAAGTCTCAAAGGCACCATCCTTGACTGGATAACACATCCAGGACAAACCATTTGTTACAATTGACATACCAGCACCTACTTACGCTTCACTTTTGTACTTCTACTTTTATTTTCCAAGTCACATGACCAGTCATGTGACTATTTACTTTACTTTACATTTTCAACTTTTCATAGTCACATGACCAGTCATGTGACATATCACCTGACCAGTGTCTAGACTCATCATGTGACCGGTCACATGCTAGACATCGGACTTTGAACTTTATTTACAACTGTACAGTACCTCATGTATTTTAGTATATATACAAGAGCAATACATGGGGAAGGACCCAGGGAGTCCTCCTGTTGTCTAGCACAACTGACTCACTGCAGCCTAAGGGGTAACCACTCCCCATCATCTTCTTTATAGTGTGTTCATGTGTGCGCCAGAGTAAATAACTCTTGGTTGTTACACCATTCATCCTCCTCTATCATGCAACATCAAATCTGATTGCGGGTTCAATCATGAGTGTACTGGGGCTTTGTTATGCCCAGCTGGCTTGGCCTGGTCCAACCAACAGTAAGTTTATCAGGCTATCACTCATTCACATTATTCATAGGTTTGCATAGGCTGAAAACGAGTTTAAAAGATGGAAGTTTGATCATCCCCGGCGATCAGTGGCCGAATTTCATCTACAAGGACTACAAGTACGATAGTGACAATCCCTGGATTGGAGCATTCCAGAGCTCATTGCTAGTATCTGTAAGTTACTCGCCCTTCTCATTTACGAAGAACTAACATTATGGTCATAGTCTTACAAATATGTCTTCACGTCGCCTAGCTCTGTAGAAAAAGAGCCAAAAGCAACCAGATCAGGCAATGCCCGCATTCATGGGATGTCATCTGTAACACCTGCCTCGATAGCCTATGTTGCAACGCAGGTAAATGGACAATTTCCCTTTTACTAAGGTCATAGCTCATATATGGGTATCCCTCAGGTCCGGTTTGGGCTATCGTTGTCACTGGTCTTTACTAAAAGTGACGCAATTACAGATTCTGAACGGTTTTACTCTTCAATACTTGATTTGTTCAACAACATTGATGAGAGAGAAGAAGTTGAGGCATTGCTGAAATGGTGGAACATGTAGGCCTTTCACAATATCATCATGATGTGTTTGATAGCTCAATTTTCCTCTGTTATCAGCCAGATCTTTCCAAGTCACTCGTCTGCTCAATGCCTTGTATCCAAAAACAGTGCATTGGCTCGTATAAAAGAAAAATGTGCTGCATTAAAAGCAGCTAGGGTGGAGTCATCTGAGCAGTAGGAGACATGTCATTTGGGTGAATGATGCCAAAGTAGAAATTGATATATAGCACATTTTCTCCTATGTAATTGCCCAATTAATAGTATATTAATAAAATTTTTGAACACAATATTAGCACGGCCGAGATAGAATGATACTGCCTGCAGATATACATACAATGCAATGGACGTCGTCCAAGTTGATCGAAGCCCTAGGTAGTTATATTCACCATCCATGTACATGTCACCGTTCTCCACAATATCAACCTGGGCAGCGTGTGACCATCAGACCATCAGTGCAACAGAGATGTGAACGGAACAATCCCTCATATTTATCAGCGTGGAACATATTGAGCGATTGAGTACTCACATATGTCCTTTGTTTTGCGATATCTGCATCCTTGAGCTATCAACGCAAGACTATCTATCCTGACGCATCTGAACGGTGTGCTGCCCAGCACATGGCCATCAATGTAGTCGGTACATAAATAGTCCAGTCTATAACATCATCAGTTCGGTTTGATTCGAGCGATTGAGTACTCACAATTATCCATATGAGATTGGTGGGCAGTTCCAGTATTGTACTTAGGTGCTTTCTGCATAGTGTTGGCAGTTGTAACATGATGTAGATATTTTCTTGTAATCCCTTATTGGTGTTTGTAGAACGGTGCATAGCCCTATGAGGTTAAAATCGAAAGAATAGTAGCTATACAATGAGGACTATAAGAAATCCACTTACACTGAGTGCAACACGGTCCTTGAACTAGTGATTGAGATAGTCGACAACCGCCGCCGCCTTCAGCTGTCCATAGGTGTGTTGCCTTGGAATCCAGCTACCGGAGCAACATGAGAAGCATTAGGAGATATTCAAAGTTGCTCCAAGAGAGCAGAATTTTAGCAGTACAAGAGTATTAAGCTTGTGATGCTTACACAACCACACCCACAATTATACATCTGATACTGATGGTAGCCACTTATATAGCATTATCAGAGCAACAGGAATCTCCAAACATCACTTAAACTGTGTGCCATTTGTATTCCCTATTGATCAAGCCATCAGTGCCTGAATTCTCATGTACATAGAAAATCTCACATAAGAGATAGTTCTCGTATTCTTCCACCCCACTGCTTCAAGACATCTGGGAGGGCAAAAGCCAGAGCCTTTAAACCGGGTTCTGGAATCAGCTCAATTGGCAACACAGAGTAAACCCCCAGTCCTCCTTGTTTGCGTCCCTACTCCAGAAGCATTTTTGCTGACACCATCTCATCTTCATCACGCTTCCATTGCTGGCTGCCAATTTTAGACCAGATCTGGTAGATAGCCTTCCTCGTAAACGTTGGATTAGGGTACTTCTGGAGGATTTTATTCCATAACTGTGAGAGAATATGTCAATTAGCGGACATAGTATTCGTCTTCTCACATAGTTAGCATACCTGTGAGCTAGTTGAATCTGAATTTTTTGCACGAGTTCATGGACCTCTTTTGGGATATCAATGCAACAGTAAGGAATATGATCCTCTTGGTGTGTCACAGATATTTCAGCAGTCATAGAGTGACGTGAAATAGTGATATACAGCCAGCCTTCACATGCAAAAGTAAGCATGCTCTGCTTATCACGTTGCTTCTCTACATTCGGAGCACTCTTTTTAGGCTTCTTGGAGCGTGTATTACTCTGTGCACAATGACATCTATACTGGATTATGTCACCACCAGAACGTCGATAAACATATTTACTATGATAGCTAGAAGATGATGATTGACTTTAATATCATGTGAAAATTGGCAGCAGTGCTACTTACAGCCAACGGTAACTCATCATATCCCAAATTAACTTGGTAATACGGTCTGCAATTGTGCAGGTATCCAGAGACAGATTTCGGTTGACACTGCTAATGTCCACATTAGCATCCACTTCAAGGTGATTCCCCTACCTGCTGAGAAGTGCGAGGAAGTCTTCGAGTGCTACAACACCAAGTCCAGCAGCCGCTGACTCATTGGTGGGTTCATTGGTGGTATTTTCCTTCTCAGTATCCCATTTTTCACGGTACTTCTCTTTAGCCCATTCAGACTGTCGTACAGAACGAGACATACAAGTTGCTTTTGGCAGTCCTTTGCCCTTGCCTTTGGTAGCCAAGGCAAACTGTTCCAAAGCAAGTACCCGCTTGCACCCAATGCATTCCTTGGTTGTTGCCTTGGTCAATGAAGTGCCGGTTATGTTGTCGGCATCACTGGTCCCTAAAGGAGGCATAGCAAACCAGTGCTATGGGCAAGAAGCTGATAGGCTGGGAGGAAGTGCGGGCAGTCAATGTAAATGTGGGCAGACGCGTTCAACATCCGGGTCCAGGTGGCTATGCTATATGATTGTTTGTTTGCATAGTCCACTGGACCTATTACGTGACCTCCGTGGATTAATGTGTTGGGAGAATTGCACTCACTTTTGTATGATCGCTCACAGCTGTTGAAATAGATATGATGGAGTAAAATAGTATTTGTATATATTATTTAGACAATTAGAGATGAGAGAAGATAAAAAAATATAATAAGTATTATTTTCGTGGTTTGGTGGTGAAGGTCAGATTATTGGTTTTGCGGGAAATTCCGGAGAACCAATTTTTTTCGGATTTGTCAGCTGATTGGAAAGAAATTCTGGAAAACCCAAACTTTGGATTTGTCAGCTGATTGTAAAGTTTGAGAAAATGAAAAAAATCTGAAATTAGACCTTCGGAGCGTTCTGAGGATGGGTCCAGGAACGAGTGGGGAAGGATTCTAGACCTAACCATCCGAGAACATTGGCTCACTACAGGTCGGAGACATCCCCACACTGAGTCAGTGATCAAGGAATGCTTAAAATACCAAACCAATCATGTGTAATTTTGGCAAGAAAAAAACAAATTAAAAACAAATTACAAAACATTGAATGTAAACCTGAGAATGTGATAATTACAACATATGTTTTGAGTTTTTGAGTGATGAGCGCTCAAGATGCTGAAATGCCGTGTCGTTGGTGAAAAGTATCTATGGATGCTAAGAGACGTGAACAAGATGAGTCCTGATTAGAAGCAGAAAGAAACAAAGGAAGAATGGATTCTATGCGATGCCAGTATAATAAAAATGCCCTGCTGTGCCAACATCCTTGAGTTGCAATGATGTCTGGATTGATGCCTTGAAGTAACAGTTCAGTGGTACCTCCGATCTGAAATGCATGTCCCAGCATATCTGGATATCCCGCTTCCAGCCATACTGCATTACATCGGTTCAAGAACCACAGCCTGGTTAATGGTGCCCAGGAACCATTTGCTGTTTCAGAAGCAAACAAGGGAGCCATGTCAGGTACCTTTGCGTTACAGACAAGATGGTGTTTGAGAGCTGTTATGGGACAAGTGGGGTGAGCGCGTGCAGTGACAGAGATGTCCGCTCCATCTTGTAGAGTGGTTTTCGTCCAAGGTATGTGAAATGTGGTGAAAACTGTGTTATTGGGTAGGTGATGGAATGTTAGTGGGATAACGGAACGGGATACGTGTTTGGCAGGAAGTGTTATGATAACACAATTTTCGGACCTTTCCTTCTTTTTCATTCTCCGCTTTAACCTTGTACACTTTAGCTTTCACACATGGTGCCACGTGGCACTTCCCCTTTTGTTCAAACTCCTCTTTCTCGCGCCGCATTGCCTTCTTCTTATTTTAGATACAACTCTCGCACACAGTGGAGCTGGTCATGCGGGCTAGGCCCCATGACATCATCAGCCACTGACTTTATCAACTGTACAGTACATAAGCACAAACACTCTGCATTAGTATATATACCCCAATAGATCCAGGAGACTCCTTAGCGAGTCCTCCTGTTGTATACCAACAAACTCTCTGCAGCTTAAGGGGTAACCACTCCCTCAACATCTTCTTTATAGTGTGTTCTTGTGTGCGCCAGAGTAACTAACTCTTGGTTGTTACAGGAAGAAAGAGATTGGTGCTGGGTATGATAAGTTCACCAAGACTACATGAATTGTTGAAAAAAGGAGAAAGAAATGAATATAGTATAATCAAAGGAGGTGCCTACCAACAACACAACCAAAAGGCCAGACTGGCATCAAGAGAATTGGTTAGGTCCAGGCCATGGCAGAGTGAAAGTAATGCCTCTATAGTAACAGGAGGCCTCTTTGTATGTTTGGAGGAGATGGGAACCAGTTTTGTGACTCCTCGGCGTACATGATGAAGCATTTCATGTCCGTGCCAAGGAGCACCGTTTATAGTGTGCCAGAAATGTAGCCCAGCTAACCAATTGTTGAGAGCGCTCAAAGAGATAGAGCCAGCTGCGTGTGCTGAGAATGCTGTTAAGAGAGTTTCTGATGCGGGCATACAATTCTCTTCGGGAATATTCAGTTGATCACAGTATTGAGTGAATTGAAGTAGCCCGGCCCCATAATTACTGCGTGTATTTTCGTCTAATGATCAAATCATGACCTGGAAGAGTTTGATTAAATGAGAAGAAGGAAAGGCAACATCAAGATCATGCTGGAAGGATATAGAGTGCGGAGCTGACCAAAGTAAAAGTCTGTCACTTGCAAGAACGTGAGGGCAATGAGATGATTGTTGGATGCAATTATTAAGACGTGGTGTCCTGGGAGTGCGTGTTTGATCAGTTGAAGAGGAGGCTAAGTGCCTCACAGAGGGAGGAAATTCACGATATAGGGCTTGAGTGGCGGCACCAACATCTACAGATTGTAGTATGTCTGTTAGAGAGTGGCGGTCAGACATGAGAGAAGAAGGGGGATATGTCGGTGGGTAGTCGGACTGCAAAGGGGAGACGAGAGGCAGTAGAGGGATGGATGCCGTGTGATATGGGGTCAGCAAGGTTGTCCTTGGTATTGACGTATATGAGGGTGAGAGAGAGGCTGAGTGGTGCCAGAACGGCTTCTGTGCGACAAATGCACATGTTGATGTGCATATTGTGACATTGCCCTTTGCGAAAAGAAGCAATGACTCCTTTGTTATCACTTCGGATAAGAAAGTTGGTAACTGATATTCCAAGTTGGATCCCCACCAACACTGCCAGTTCTATGGTGAAGGATTGGCAGTAATATAACCATTCGTCTATTGATCAGATTGTATGCGAGGGGCGCACATAATACAATGTGGTGGAGAGCCCAATACAAAAAGGTGCGGTACATTGTTTGAACTATCATGAAATGAACTTACGAGTTGTGCAATGTACTGAGCGGTGCCCCATTTTGTGGGATATAAGGAACTGTTGATTTCGTTGTTAACTGAGTGTCCTTGGGATCCGACGTATGATAGATGTCTGCAGACACAAAATTTTGTCGGTTCGCCAGGTAATCCTTCTTTGATGGAAACTTGTAGGGGTGAAGAGCGGAATGATCCTATTTTCAATTTGAGAGCGGTTTGAGTAAAGGGACCGGAGAAACGGCCTAGGCGAAGTTCGTTGATGATGTATTCGTGGATGACATTTATGTGAATTGGAGCACCAGGAAGATTTTTTGGTGTGTAAGTATGAGTGATGGGAGAAAATACACCAATTATGAAACCATAAAGTAATTTAAAGGAAAGTTCAGGATAAACTCAGAGTAAGTTGGTACAACAAAGTAAAATGTCAAAATTGTCCAAGTATACGTGTGGGATTTGTTAGTACAGGTGGTGTAGTCCATAATGAAAAAATGAGAAGTGAAGAATCAATTACATTTGCGAGAGCAGGCAGAGTGCTCTGAGGAGCCACAGAATAATATGTTGTTCGGGATGATTGTGTGTGCAGATCATGGGAGCAAGCATCATGAAAGAGACTGGCATCCGCGGTGGACCCCTCCCACCCACTAAGGACATACGTAAACTGCATGTTGAAATTGCAGCACAAAAGGCAGTTCTGTGAGAACATGCCCTTGCAATTTTCCGTAGCATCACGCTCTGCAGCCAAAGGGCTGCAGGCAATATGGGTGCCGTCAATTGCACCAATGGCGTCCTTGAAGTGGCAAAGTTTTGGGTTGTTGGCAATAGCAGTTGGTGTGGCCTCAGTGGCCTCAGAAAGATGTACATAGGAGTTGTAGATATTGGTGGAATTGAAAGCCTGAAGCATCCACTTGAAATACTTGGCAATTGTGTCGTTGGAATATTGAAAGTGTTCAGCAAGATGGCGGGTAGATAGACCGGTGACGCAGGCATACAGAAAGACATTGGTTTGTTCCTCCAGCATGACATGCTTGGAGTCAGTATACTCATGACTCTGCAGGAAATCAATAAGCTTTACAAATACTTCTTGCCACATACCCAACTCAGTCCTTATTTGATCAGGATGACCATCCATTAATTGTCTAACCCATCAATAACCCGTCAGAATTGAGTTATGATATGGCCTTGGCCGTAGTTGCTGCTCCTGCTCCTCAGCAACAGTGTGAGCTGTTGCAATGATCAACTGCACAAGGATTGACATGAACCTCGACATCTGCAGGCCATATGAGAGGATTTGTTTTCTAGTCAAGGCAATCTGTGAGTTGGATAGGGCTTGATTTTTGTCCATGCAATTAGAATTGGACTCAATATTGAGCTGCAAGATGGACCTTATAATAATGGCTGGTAGTGCTAACTAGGGGTATGTGCAAGAACTTTGTGGTCTGTGTATTTTCATTCTCCGCTCTAACCAGGAGGAGCTGTGCCGAAGCAAAAATTGAATTTTTTGAAAGTGAGAGTTCCCGTACAAGCTCTTACTTTCTCAAAAGTCACGCACATGGAACTCACTCAATAATTCAGGATTTTGTGTTAGGAAAGTTGGAGTGAGTGGTAAAAATACACAGAACCGCTATGGATTAAGTTGTTGAGGAAAAATGAGAGTGGAATGTAAGTTTTCAGAAATGTCCGAATACATCTGCAAAATGAGAAAATTTGCTTATACCTCACCTAGCATTAGGCGCATTTCAAAATTTGAGACTTCTGGTGTTGATGTCTCTGATTGGTGGAAAAAGTTGATATTACCATATATATCCAAAGGATTGAATTTTCAGAAGTAGATTGCGATGAGATTTCAGACATCATAGAGATAGCATTTTATCAGCGTGATAAGATAGAGATTGCCAGTGGTGGCTGATTGTCATTATCATATCAGAGAACGATAACTAGAAGTGTGAATATCTATTGTACAACAATCAATCTGCAAACTCGGTCAGAAACATATTATAGGTCTCTTTGTCCGAGAAATTATTGACATAGAAAGTCGTTGGAACCTCCATAGAGTTGCTGGAATTGATGTCACAGTTCATAACTGCACCAAAAACGGGTATGAGATCAACAGGCAAGTGTATTGAGTTGAGAGGATACACATTGCCTACCCGGATCCTTTCTCCGGTTGTTGAGTTGTGGAAGAGTCGTTCAACCATGTACATATCAACATCTTCTTCCACCAAAACATTCCCCCGGCCATCTCCTCTCGCTCCTGTATAACCAAAGTTTTGTGCATAAATAAGCACAGGCGATAGACATTGGTTGAGGACAGTGTTTCACGGCACTATGGCCCTGAAATATGATATGTGTTTGCACCACAGAAGTAGCTAGATAAAAGCAACACATCGGTTAATGTTATGATAAACTTTATAAACTTACACTCCAAACCACGCCCATCCTGATTACCCAGCATCACAGCATCGCAGTTTCCAAGTGGCATATTGGGAAATGGCGGATATGCTTGAATAGTTTGCGGCAGCATGATGATATGTGACCAAAATGTTGAGTGTAGCTCTATTTTGCATTTATACCACACCCAAATATGTGTGAATGATAAATTTGCACAGTCATCTGGCCCAGAAAACCTGTGACCAAATTGCTGTGCGTTCAATAAGCCTCGTGCATAGTTGGCTATGGCTGTTGGTAAGTCTTCTAAAGCAAACAGTTCTGCCGCATCATTGATCGAGATAGACTTTATACCTGGCTGCTTTGTGAGGTGAAACACTGACCTGGTGTCAATAGACTGGATCCCTTTCAAAAAATGGTTGTGGATGGGCTGGATGCTGGAGATATGGTTTTCTTCGGGCAAAGCGCGAGATAGCCAGCTTGATTCATGGTCAAGTTCAGTGAGCATTGAGCTTTCTAATTCCCTCAAACTCTGGATTAATCTAATAAAGTTGTTCAATAATAGAAAGAGGCCAAAAGTGTTTGGAGTCAAGTATATTATTATAGGCAAGATACTATAAGTGCTCTTATAGCCTATAGCAGCCTACATAGCTCCTATAGCTGTGAAGGTCATAGTTATAATATAGTCCAAGGTGCTTAAAAGGGCTAATAAATCATCCAGTATTAATTAATTATGTAGCCTGTATTAGTGAGATAGTAGTTTGTATCTTTGATATTTATAAAATAAGAATAATGATTTATTCAAATATAAGTAGTGACAATGAGTAAAAAAATAATCTAAGTCCATGAAAGGTCAATATATAAAACCTGTATGATATATTTTATAAGCTTTTATGGTGTAGTGGATAAATGTAATGTGTGGTGATAGGTTGCTTAGTCACCCAAAAGCTGACTAGCAGGTTGAGAGTGCAAATCCTGTCTGTGTTAATTTTTTTTTATCAGCCACACAACAATTTCCAACATCTATAAGAGCATTTATAGAGCTATATGAGGCTCTATAGATGGCAGAGGTTCTATAACAGGTTTGACCACTATAATAGCTTTATGAGTACTTATAGTGCTATAGAGCTCTATATAGCTACCCCCATTTTTCCTGATAAAACTCTTGTGGCGTGCACCGAGTTCATCTCTTCCAATAGCTTCCTTACACCACAGCAAGACATGGTCAAAGAAAACCTTATGGCATGTATGTAAATCCTCGGGAACACAAAATTTGCTTGGGTCTGCCAAAGGCCAATCGTGCCAAAATGGATGATGGACACCACTCAAACCTTTAGCCTTTGCCTCTGAAACAAAGCTGGCAAAGTCCCACATATCAGATTGGATGCTGTTAATGGCTAGGAGTCTATCCATGCCTAGCCGTGGTCGACAAGGTTTGTTATTGCCAAATTTCTTCAAGCAAGCATGTGAGATTGGCGGGAGGTTCTTTGTTGTGCATGCAATCATTTGCTGTTCTGGTAAGTCAGCTACCCAAGCAATTAACGGTGTATATACTTGACGAGCTACACCATTTGGATCAGCCATCCATATGCCTGTGCTAGCCGCCATCTTGAGGTTTGTTGTAACAATGTCCATAAAGGTGTTAGACACAATCCAAGAGAATAGATTGGTATTCAGTGTGACAATCCAGGAATGTTGGAATAGGTAAGAAAGCCGTGCGGAGCCAAGAGTGAGTTGTGGCTTTCATAGGCACGTCCAATGAGATGTTTGCGAGTGTAGAAAAGGTAGGATGCATGTCAATACCACCTGTTCCCTGAGTAACTGTTGACTTGTCTGACGCACCAACAACTCCAACAATAGTAGAACCAATAGGAAGTTGATCCTAAACTGCCTATCAGCTAAATGAGTGAATAATGATACAGATACATACCTGTATAGCCCATGCATAGTCACCGGTCATCCACTCGCTGTACTCCCATTCGCCATCTTTGTTCACTACTTGCTTGGGGTCCATCATCATGTGTTTAGCAAAGATAGGATTTCCAAACAGTGATTTGACGACTTCAAGACCATCCCTATACAACAGGATCATGGGTTTTTCAGTCTTGTAATTTCTGGCCTGTATTTCTTCCATTTTCCATACTGGCCCGCTTGGCAGTATCTCCATAAACAATGTTAGACAGTATGCCAAACCAAAGCTCAACTTTGAAGGATCTTTTGTCTGAAAAAACA
Source organism: Serpula lacrymans var. lacrymans S7.9 (assembly GCF_000218685.1). NCBI lineage: Eukaryota > Fungi > Basidiomycota > Agaricomycetes > Boletales > Serpulaceae > Serpula > Serpula lacrymans. Next base: position 3,078,602 of record NW_006763294.1, on the reverse strand, counting down.
TGAGCACTTCTCACAGATTCTGAATGATGAAGTAATTACCCAGGCAAGTTTTAAGAACTTATTGATCTGTGTTTGATTGAGCGTTTCCATCAGGACTTTTGCCAGCTCCCATTTGTTCCGTGAGTGCATTTGTTGGCATATTTATCAGCATTCATTTATTCCAAGGCATTTGGTAGTATGCCATAGTTGGGTGCAGAGTTAGGGTGATAAGAGAGCTTGGTTCCCAGTGGGATGGCGCCCTGATTATTCCAGTGAGGCAGATCAGGGGGTGCATTTCTAGCAGGTATGTGAAGTTGTTCGCCATTTGCAGTAGTAATAGGTTCCGCTAGAGGAATGCAAGAGAGAAAAGGATTGTTGAGGTGACTGATTACTTTATGCCAGTCTCTGAATTGTTCAGAGCACCCTTGTGTAGGACAACTGACTAGATTTTCTTCCATAGGATCATTCTGGATGTGCTGTTCCATGTCTGCAATACACTTGGTCAGTTTACTGTCTTCCTGCTGTATGCTCACCTAACAGTGCAGCAGGAATGCACAAGTCCTTCAAACTCCAATCAGTCTCTTTAACTCATTACTACAATTTTCTCTGGAGAGAGTGCTATTTTCACCAATATTCCTGACCTTTCTCCCACTGGTTTTGCTGTCAATCCTAACACTGAAATCAATTTCCCTCCTACCTCCAACTGCGATATGACTTCTGACAACCACAAAGTCAGTATTACTTGGGAGGGAGGAGTTCCTAATCTAGGCGCCAACTTGTCCCAAATCTCTGACAAGCACATATCTGCCCATCACCATCCGCACTCTCCATGCTCATTGAAGGGAATCACATTATACACCCCTTACCCTCAGCCTTCCAGTGGACTATCTCAAAAGAAGCTTCCTCCTGTCATTACAAAGATTGAACACTGAGTGTCTCCTGAAAAAAAAAATCCCCAAAAGTCTCTGTAAGAGCTTGTTAGCTTTCAATTGATCATAACTTTGACAATTTCTAGGTAGAAAAACTTAGCAATAACTTACCCTTCTTGCTTGCTGACGAGGAAGACTTAACCCCTGACAAAGTTGGTAGAGCATTTGAAATCCAGGTGGCAGAAAGAGAGTCCTTGCGATGCAAAGTACAGTTTAGTGCTTGGAAGATCAATCAGTCCACAGGGATGATTGATCTCCACAAGGACATATTAAACACCAGTCGCAAGAGGCTCAGCAGAGTAGATAAGGAGGTATCAGTGATAAAGGTGTATATGGATGAGAATGACATCAACTATGTAGACCCAGATAGCTTTGTCTTTTCAGCGCTGGCACCTCAGGCTTTCAATCCTCACTTGATGATATTTTGGAAAGCTTGTGGTACAATACCAGAAAAGTATTTTGGCCATCACTTACCCAATGGCACAGGAACGTGAAGGATATTTAAGCGGTGTTGGTGCAGGATACAAATGATCAGACTACTCCATCCAAATCTCAATCCTAAGTAGCTAGTCATGTCTTCCGTAGTACAACAATGGTTGCACGACAAAGGTGTATATACCCGGTCAGTTATATTATGTTTAGTGACTGCAGATTGATACTCAAAGTTTCCTACAGACCTCTCTTAGGGTCCGAGGCTACACACTACCAGATAAGCCAGTTCACAGAAGGGTTTGTATAGTCGCCTCTCGTTCCTGAGGGACATAGCTAACTCCGATACAGAGCTAATGAATTCTGCATGGAGGTTCCATTTAAATCCACTTTTGTTGAGGACAGCTTGGCCGCAAAGATATGTGATGCTCTTTGCCATCTAAGGTCTGAGTAATCTTAATCTTATAAATCCATATGAATAATGCTTACGGTGTACTAGATTTTTCTCTCCTTTAATTGCGGCAGAAATTTGCAGTCAGCAAGATAGCCATGCTTGGTTCTACACACCTGCACCTGATTCTCTGCATGTGTGCAACTGGGCAAGGGATAGTCTGACAGTTCACCATGATGATATATCAGATGACGACTTCATCCTCTCGAAAAATGAAATCCACCTTCCAGAAGTGGATAAGAGTGATTTGGTTTGCAAATAGTATTTTGCATGCCTTTTTCTATTGTGCAGCACTGGCTTGCATTCCATTTTCATACACGCAACCCACTTTCTTGCAGATGGGTTCACGGTTCTCAACATGCTTTACACCATATTCCATCATATCACTGTTACGATAACACAATTTTCGGACCTTCCCTTTACTTTTATTTCTCCGCTTTAACCTTGTACTATAGCTTTCACACATGGTGCCACGCGGCACTTGCCCTTTCTCGCACCGCGTTGCCTTTCTTCTTATTTTTGGACACAACTCTCTCACACAGTGGAGCTGGTCATACGGGCTAGGCCCCATGACATCATCAGCCACTGCATCTACCAACTGTATAGTACACATGTACAAACAAACATGTAGAGACTCCTCAGCGAGTCCTTCTGTTGTATCCCAACTAACTCTCTGCATTCTAAAGGGTAACCACTCCCTCTTCGTTCTCTTTATAGTGTGTTCCTGTGTGTGCCAGAGTAGCTAACTCTTGGTTGTTACAATCACTGCGTCAAAATCAGCTAGAACCGTTGAGGACCAGCATTGGGGGCTTGAGTGGAAATATCTACCTGTAGGCCCTGTTACGGCAAGCGGAGGCCTGCAGGACAATTGGGAAATTGAAGTACCCTTGCAGCATGAAGCGATGAAAAATCTTGTTTCTACTCACCAGGAGGCAAGTCCCTTACACTGCTTTTTTTTGGCGCTATACAATCTTAAAAACACAAAAAGTTTTCACGGAATATTACTGCGGAGAGAATGCAAATTCAGCAGCACGGGCATCTGTTGCATATCAAGCGAGTCATTGATTCCGATACATTGAGCAAACTCCTCGCTGCACTAAAGCAAGCAGGTTCAAGTGTTTCTTTTCTCCTTGATACTGCCCAAGTTCTTGCAATCTTTAAGCAAGAGTCAGTCCAGGCAACCTTGATGCAGGATACAAATGTACTTTTGGACTTTTCCATGTAAGAAACTTCTTTTGCTGTGACATCAAACAAGCTCATTAATTTTCTGCAGAATTTCTTTGGATAAATTCTATGTACCACCCTTCAATAGTTGAACACACGTGGCTTTGGCAATGTGCTTTGTGCTGAACATTTTTAGAACAAAAGATATTCCTTGGGATAAAAGCTTGAGAGAGCAAGTGCTAAACATAATGGTTAACCTGAAGCATCAATATCGAAGATGGCTGTCAAGTAAACACCTACCACATTTAGCGGCTCAGACAGTCATTCAGGGTACATCAGTAAAATGCGCGACTGCTTGGTGGTTGCTTGAACGTGCTTAATACCTGTCTAAGCTGTTCAAGTAAAGAAAGCGCCAAGCAGCCAGATCAGAATTCAAGAAGGAATTAAGTAGGGTCTTCCACTTAGAATCAGCTTGTGTCACCTTATAAACAATTGATGCTGCTTGGAACAATAAAACAAGTGTATTAAGCCATCCTAAGGAAGGAAGAAATATTTAAGCACACAAATGACTATGCAAAAAAAACAAGCCGAAAACATCATGGCCAAGCACATGCATAACTTGAAAAGCAGAGAAAAAACTGAGCAAGGAGGCATTAGTAAAATAAACTCATAAATGAACCACAACGTGTTTTATATGACCTATAAATCCATCAAAAAAGCCCGGGGGTCCATAGACTGGCCAGTGCTATCCTCTTGTTCCTTTAATTTGAGGTGCCCCTTTGTGTAGGTAAGAGCCTTCTTCACAATATTGTCCAGCAAGCCATCTTTGAGTTTACAAATGGAGTCATAATAGCTGCGGGTTTTTGGGCCCCAGTTAACATCAGAAAATGTTGCATGACTACCAGTTGCCTTGCCTGTGGCCATGTTGAGCTTGGGTGCCGGTTTCAATATTGCTTGGGCCTGTTTACCTTTGCCCTTTTCGTGAGTGTCATCAATGGGCTCCCACTGCATATCAGCCTTAGCCCAAAGGGTAAACACGCGCTCAACCTAAATAATGATAAGAGATAAATCAGCTGATTATGAAGAGACTCACCGCAGCCGCACAAATGGCTAATGCACCCCGTGGCGGATATTTTCCAATGTCTGTTTTGGATCTGGCCCGCTCCAGTGCTTGTATATCAACTGCAGTACTAATTGTGTTGAGATGGGATGCAAATGTTTGTAGAATAAATTCAGAGCGGAAAACACCACAAAGTTGCTGTGGGATTGAGTGACGAATAGTGGTCAGAAATAAATTAGTGGATACAAATGAAGACTCACAGATGAATTGCTGGTGTCAGCGTAGAGGAAATATAGCTGGTCGAGCATTGCCTTTGAAAAGTCCTGACGTGCCTCATATGTATTGAACTCGGGGTCACTACTAAAAAAATCCTCAAGTATTATTATAGCTGCTCCACCTAAACCGACACACCATTCAGAGAAGCATTGGCTAAGCTATTGGATAAATGAGGCTTAGACACTAATTGTGAGAATGAAAACAAAACTTACTACACAATAGACTGGATCGTGAATAGACACAGAGTATGAGATATCCGGGAAGACTCTTTCCCAGGTTGTCTGTAAAGCTGATAAGGCTGCATTGTCAGTGGTGCACCATGGATTATTGGTTGTACCAAGCCATTTTGTATAAGTTGGCACAAATACAGACCGCCACTGTCCTCCTTCAAGGCAGCCATATGGCAAGTCGGAGTTCTTGGATTTGATACCAATAGCACGACCATTTTCTGCTTTGATGCATTTTGAGACCGGTGCAAGGGACATTATGCGATCAATCTTTACCATGCTCTGTTAATCAAAGGTTCGTTAATAGATCAATTAGCAATTGATTGATGTACTGATGCTGTTGTCCACTTTTTTCCAACCATAGCCTCACGTCCTTCTATCTCATCTTCATCTTCAAACCCCCCTTCCTGATACTCAGTCTCCTCTTCATCCTTGGTTTGAGCTCCACTTTACTTGTGTCTGTATGTAGCTTGTTGAACTTTGTTGTAGCGGATTGGCTAGGTGTCAATGTCCCTAAGGTTGAACATGAATGAACCAGTAAATTTTGGGTTGGTCCGGATGACGTCAAATTTGATGTGGTAGCAATCCTGCTATTTCTGGTGGCTAACCGTGCAGGGACCTTGTTGGCCCATCTTTCAATGCCGGCTGGCTTGTGGATTTCTTCAGGCTCCAATGTTCTGAGGTCATGGTACATTAAGATAGTTTCAGTGAGGACAAGCATCATGTAGCAAAATTTGTAATAGGAAATCAGTGATGGTGTGTATCAAAACCAAAGAAGTATTACAAACCTGCTGTGTGACTTCTGTTTCCCATCAGGCCTCATGTTCTTAGCCAGGCGTTTATCTGATGAACCATTGACTTGGAGTTTTGTTTTGTCCCCACAGCAGCAGGCTGCTTTTGCAGCACCTTGATGGTCTGTCAAACACCCACCTTTTTCTTTTTCCTAGGTCAACTCTCCTCCTCACTGGATATGCTGATAGTGTCTTCTTCATCATTAACAGCCAGGTTAGGATTTCCAAGTTCGAGCTCAGATTTGTCGACTAGTGGGAAGGACTTGTTGATCACAGGCTCCTCACCGGTGGCTGGAATGGGATAGTAATGATAAGGTAGTGTCTCTTGTTCCATGTCAATGCCGGCCTATCCCTTCCATATCAAATCCTTCAAGTGGATCTGATTTTTTCCTTTCTTCTTCACTGTCAGGGACTGTCTGAGTACTCTCACGACGGATGATACGCCACTGAGATGGTGGTAACATGTGCATATGCATGTCATTGTCCTCTCTCGCCTGCCTACTCTCAACAGTTGCAATGGGCTCAAGTGCTGCTCGAGTTCCAAGCTCAACTTCTTCGCGTGTTATCCTCTTCCTAACCTTTTCTTCTTCAACTTCGGCACAAGATTGTCTTTTAGACTGCGCATCCAAGATAATTTGACCAGGATGCTGGTGAGCATTTTTTGCATGTGTATTTGGGCGAGACATATGGCTAATTGATGATAAGCTGTTGAGTCATCCAAGTCAGGACTTGCAAAGTGGTAGAATATGAAGAGTTGACATGAGTCTCTGAAGATTCCAGTTTTATGCAAAGAGCACCAGTCTCACGATACTTGTAGGTATTGCGGCTCACTCATTCACACTCAGCATCTCATACTGGCAGCCTTTCAATGGTCCCACCTATCCCACAAACACAGTCCCATCATAATCCTCAACGTCTTCTTCCTTGCCACTTTGCAGGATGCAATCACTGGTTTCGGAATCTCTCAGGGAGGACAAATCATCTATGCTCTGCTCACATTCCACTTTGGTGAAGCAGTAGAGCTACTCATCCCACTATGGTAGTTGATTAAAATGGAGGTCATAATGAAGACACTCCTAAAAGGGAACAACATGATGATGAAGACATTTCTGTGGTGGAACCTGACAAAATTGCAGCAGACTGGGATGTAGAGTGTCCTAGGACTTCTGAATTTGAGTATCATCCTTTAATTGATGGTGCGTCCCAAAACTGTGCTTCTGTGACTCTTCGTTACATCCACCCCACAGGCAAGCCATGTAACAAACTCGGCAACACTTTGCCAGCAAATGTACCAGTTGTAACAACCAAGAGTTAGTTACTCTGGCACACACAGGAACACACTATAAAGGTAGTGATGAGGGAGTGGTTACCCCTTAAGCTGCAGAGAGTTTGTTGGTATACAACAGGAGGACTTGCTGAGGAGTCTCCTTGATCTATTGGGGTATTTATACTAATACAGAGTGTTTGTACCTATGTACTGTACAGTTGATAAAGGCAGTGGCTGATAATGTCAGAGGGTGCAGTCCGTGTGACCAGCTCCACTGCGTGTGAGAGAGTTTGAGTCTAAAAGAAGAATAAAGGTAGCGCTGTGCGAGAAGGTGGAGTTAGAACAAAAAAGGAAAGTGCCGTATGGCACGGAGTGTAAACTATAGTAAAAGGTTAAAGCGGAGAATGAAAATCAAAGGAAAGGTCCGAAAATTGTGTTATTGTAACACCAGTGCCACCTGCCCCATAGCCTCCACTTAATGATTGGACACCGTACCAGGATCGGGTTTCATTTTAGACTTCAGAGTTTCTGTATAGAAAGGAGGAGATGTCAGCGGGCCATATAGACACATTATTAGACCTCTGGAAGGCATTGATTGTGAAAAACGAACTATTCAACGAGAACACCATACCTTTTACTGACCATACTGATTTATACAATACAATAGACTCCACACCTATTGGCGGCATTCCCTGGCAATTGTTTTCATTGTCTTACAGTGGTCAAATGCCTCAAATGGATACCCCTCCATGGATGTCTCAATCTTTTGATGTGTGGTTCCGTTCGCCCCGTGGACTGGTGCATAATATCCTTGAAAACCCAGAATTCAAGAATGAAGTCGACTACACACCATTGAGGGAGTTTGATCACGATGGAAAACAGAAATGGCGGAACTTCATGTCTGGCAGCTGGGCCTGGAAACAGGCTGACAAAATAGCAGAGGATCCACAAACTCACGGTTCCATGTTAGTCCCTGTAATTCTTGGGAGTGATAAGACCACTGTCTCAGTTGCAACTAGACAGAACAAATATTATCCACTCTATCTTTCAATTGGAAACATTCATAACAATGTTCGTTGTGCCCACAAAAACGGCGTTGTATTAGTAGGATGTTTGGCCATCCCAAAAAGTAAGTCCTCTACTATGTTTAATTATTGTGCATACTCAAAAACCTATTAGCCGACAAGAAATACAGCAATAATGATAAGTTCTGCAAGTTCCGCCGCCAACTTTTCCATACATCATTAGCTTTTATCCTTCAGGATATTTGGCCAGGAATGACCAGTCCCAAGGTAGCACGATGCCCTGATCAACATCTCCGACGAGTCATTTTGGGGCTTGGACCATATATAGCTGATTACCCAGAACAAGCATTGCCGGCTCGTATTGTCCAGGGATGGTGTCCACGGTAAGTCCAGTTTAATCCTCATATAGTAATTCATGCTCAAACATTTATCAATCAGCTGTACAGCGCTACCAACCAACCTTGATGGAGAAGGCAAAAGACGTTCAGAAGAGCATATAGAAGCCCTTGTCAATTGTTTAGATTTAGGTGTATTATGGGATGAGTATGGCATTGTAGGGGACCTGGTAGTAAGTTCTCTCTCATGTTTTCAATGTATTATCTGATCTTTAATATAACTTGTCCGGTTCCTCTAAGTCTTTTACCAATGACTTTCCACGCGCTGATATTAATGAGCTCTTGGCTCCCGACTTACTTCATCAGTTCATCAAGGGTACCTTCAAGGATCATCTAGTCACCTGGGTCGAAGAATATATCACACAAAATTATAGCTCAACTCGTGCAAACGAAATACTAGACGATATTGACCAAAGGTATGTTGCCTTTGTGGTTATTTTTATATATAGACTAGCTAATGAACACTGGTTAGAATTGCTTCGGCACCTTATTTTTCAGGTTTGCGCCGCTTCCCTCAAGGCCATGGATTCAAACAGTGGACTGGAGACGAATCAAAAGCACTAATGAAGGTGCAAAACTACTTTACAATTGTAATTACATATCCACTGAAATAATACTAGGTTTACCTTCCAGCCATTGAAGGACATGTCCCCCCTGACATAGTACGCACATTGTGTGCATTCCTGGAATTCTACTATCTAGTCCGACGTGATGTCCATGACACAAATACACTAGCAAAGATACAAGACACCCTCAGCAAATTTCATCGATACCAAACAATATTTCAAAATCTTGGTGTCAGGCCAACCAGGTTTTCTCTACCGCGTCAGCACTCAATGACGCACTACTACCGCCTCATTCAAGTGTTTGGTGCCCCAAATGGACTTTGTTCATCAATTACTGAATCAAAGCACATTCAGGCTGTTAAGAAGCCCTGGTGTCGCTCGAGCAAGAACAAAGCCCTCGGCCAAATGCTACTTATTAACCAGAGGCTAGATAAACTTGCAGCATCCCGGATTTCCTTCACCAGCCGAGGGATGTTATCTGGTACGGTTCTCTCTGATACATATATCCAGGCTGGCTTGCTAGGTTTTTATCATATTTTTCTATCCTTGGCATGGTTTTACTGACATTTTCAATAATTTACTCTTTCTTACCAGATGTTCCCGGCCATCATCAGCTCATGATCAATGCCAACACTGACTCAAATGCTGTTAATGGCAACCATAATGAGGGCGGCCCTGTACCAGGACGCACAACTACTAGCCATGTAGAACTAGGAAGATGACGATGTGAGTACCACATCCCCATATCCTGCTTACCAGCTTACATTTCACTCGTGAATCCAACAGAATTGGGATATGCACAGCACACTGCTCAACTAGGTCATCAAATCAACCAACCTGACCTCCCCAATTTAATACGGCGATTTCTGTTTGACCAGATCCATCTTGACAATGTGAATGCTCCATCCTCACATGATATTCCCCTTTTGCTTTGTCCATACTCCGATGGCCAAGTCTCAGTCTTCCACTCCACTACTGCATACTACTATGCACCTTGTGACCCCAGTGGCATCAGTTGTATGAGGTGCGAGATCCTCAGAGCAGTACCATCTCGGCGTGGGGGTGGTCCTCAACATGACTGTGTCTTTGTCGAGCGAGATCCTAGTCTTCAAGGCATGCAAGGACTGGATGTTGTCTGGATCCTGGCTTTTGTTTCTTTCTTGTTTGAGGGTGTTTACTATCCTTGTGCACTTGTGCGATGGTTTTCAAAGGTTGACAACATGCCTGATAATCTCACAGGCATGTACAAAATTCAACCGGACTTCAATGAAGATAACTCTCCATTAGTGGAAATCATTCACTTAGATTGTGTTCTTTGGGCTGCCCATCTACTTCCAATATTTGGGGAAGAATTTATTGACCCGGATGTTGCCTGTCATAATTCCCTTGATAGCTTCAGTTCATTTTATGTCAATAAATTCATAGATCATCAGGCCTTTGATATAATATTAATGATGATGTTGCCTTTATGTGCAGCTTTACTTAGTCTTGTTAAATGTCCAACTCACTTGTGCGACTTCCATTGAACTTGTGACTTTCTCCTCATCTTAAATTTCCTTTATCATATTATATTCAACTTTCCTATCTTGCACTGCTTGGAAACAAAAATAAGCTGCCCAAGGAGTCGCACATTTTACTGATGTAGTCTGCTGACATTTTGGTTTGGCCCGCCGAATCTGAGCAACCCATTGCGGTCATCGAAGAACTGATCCTAGGCCACCGCCAATCTCATTCATATTGCCCATATGTATTGTTTTGAACTGATGAACATTTACTGACAATATTTTAGGTTTATTCACTGTTGTTCATTGAGGTCGAAAGTCCACATTCAGATTGTGGTAAGTCTGTGGCTTTTTGGGGAACATGGTGCTAACTGTAAATCCTTCAGGCATCTGATAGATACAATGAAAATAGCTTAGAAAAATTTATGGATGACATGGTAGCTATAGCTACTTCAATTATTGAAGATTAACAACTTTAGGGCTAGTAATGAGGAGATGTAATATACTTTTGTGTGGTGTGCCATTTGAGAGTGTAGTAATAACATGACCGTCCGAGGCAGACCCCATGAGCTTGAATGTTATGAACAGCCACTGACTCCTTTCCTGGACACCTCAACCTCACATGTCTTATAGTCTCCCCAGTCAGACCAATTTACAAGTTCCAACCTGTGGTTCTGACACTGTGGTGCAATGTTTTTGTTATATGATAAATAATACCATCACCCTCTGGGACAGACCCACCCTTGGCAGCGTGTTCCAGAGGTTCCCATGCATTGTCAGATAGGGTTATCTTGTGGAGCTGATTGCATCTAACAGACAGGCTCTTGGAAGAAGATAAACTCAAAGGATTGTGACTTCCTCCCTGGAGAGGCTCAACCTGTTGAGATTTGTCAGATATGTTCATTTTTGGCACCTTTGGGCAAAATTGTATAAACCCAGCCCCTGCTAAAGCAGCCATTGTTCTCCTAGGAGCCATTATACCTTAGTGAGTAGCACCTCTGACTATAAGTAGTAGGGGGCATAGTACAGGAATACCCTGGATGTTTCTGTAGCCTCTCAAACAGCAGCTGAGTTATGTTATATTATATTTCATAGATTACTTTAGCCTGACATCAATTTCAGTTACTGATACAACCAAAGTTTGTATACTCTGGTGCACAACTCAGACAAGCAAGATTGAAGGAAGTAGGAGTGGGTATACCCTTAGGATAGGACCAAGTTAGTTGTGAGTAAACACAGAAGGACTCGCGGAGGAGTCTCCTTAATCTACTGGGGTATTTATACATCTACAGGCTATTTTTACATGTGTACTATACAGTTGATGAAAGTGGTGGCTGATCATGTCATAGGGTGCAGCCCGTGTGTCCAGCCCCACTGTGTGAGAGAGTTGTATCTAAAAATAAGAGAAAGCTGTGCAGTATGAGAAAGTGAAAGTGACATATAACAAAAGAGCCCGAAAGAAGGTTGAAGGAGAGACTGAAAGTTAAAACTCTAAAAACTGTGTATCGTAACAGTTTCACTTACTGTAGGTAAATAATAAAAGTCCTTTTTATAGCCTCTCAGTCAGGGGCTGAATTTCACTTAGTTTTATTACCTTTCCAAAATGTCAGTGGGGGTACTGTTTGAATTTTGATCCAAAACACACAGCCAGGGCAACTATAATCTTTTGGGCCCCCATTTTGCTTCTTTTAAGACATGATATTTTATGGGGCTCTGCAGATGAGGCTCAATGTGAGCCTCAGGCCAGAGCTATCGCTCTTCAAACACAAGAGACAAAAAAACACGACCATACCAATTTATACAAAACACAACATACATAGCTGTGGCAATAACATAACATGGTGGTGAGGGTTAGACGAGAGACAAAATGGTAACAAAATAATACCTAAAGTGTGGTCGGCCCACAGCAAGTTCAAGTTGATTACCAAGGGCTAATGCCCAGTGAAAACTAAATCAGTATGTACATGTCCATACATGTACTCAGCTACCAATAAAAATACAGATAAGAAACACATAACATCCTTGCAAACAACCAAACACATCATCAATCTAGAGACTGAACCTGCCTCGACGCAGATCCAATGCAAGTGCTTTGTGTGAGGCAATGTTAAACTATAACAAAAACAATACCCATCTCCAACTGCGCTTGCAGGGGGTAGAAGATATGATAAGTTTGAGGTTGACAGATGCTAGAGATTATAGCAGGTAGAGGACTGATAGTAAACTCAAGGGTTTCTGATAAGGAGTCAAGCGGGTTATTCAAGTAATAAAAAGCTAAAGAATAATACATCATCAGGAAAAAGCCTTCTGCTATATAGCAGAGGGGTTTGTACATATCTGCAAATAAAGCCTATTATAGCACCTATAGCACTTATAGTACTTTAAGAGCAACTATAGTATGATCATAGCGACCATAGTGTTATACGAGCAATAAAAGCAACAGGAGCAACAAAAGCAATAATAGTATTATAGATGCAAAATTTAAAATGCTATATATGACTACCATAATGTTTGATTTGCATATTTGCTACTAAAGTTATTAAGATAAAATGTGTGACAAACATCCAGAATATTACTATGAGTCCAATGATGAGAACATATATTGTGCAAACCACCAAAAGCAGGGATAAGTTAACAAACCTGTCTAATACTGGATAAAGGGATGATTTGTCCTGGAGGAAAACCTTCAGCGTATAGAGGTACCTTATTAACAGAGTACATTAAAGAGGTCCTTTTCAGCTGTGGATTCGAGGTTGCTATACCACTCTACATATGCCAAATGATATTTTGGCCAATTATTGGGGGATGAGTGGAAACTGTATAGTGTTTTAGGTAGTTTAAAGATTACTCTCAATCTCCCAATTCTTGTTCCTTGAATACAGTCATTAGTATTAGATGTGCTTGTGGCTATAGGGTAAGAGAAACATTACCTTTTATGCCTGTAGCCTCACAATCAGGAGAATTCATCACAACCACTGTGTCAAACTGTGACAACAGATTGTTTTTTCCACTTGGCCTGGCTTTGACAGAATCTACCTGGTCATTCTCCAGGTTGACATCATTGCCTAGGCTATCTAAACAAAATTTGAAGCCATGGAAGATATTGAGGTTTTGAAATGGAAGGGGTAGTAATCTGGTTTCACAACGTGTATTTGGGTGAGTTAGTTTACTGTTAAGAAAGACTTCGAGTGCTGATTCCAGGACACTGATGCTTCTTCATGATGTCCAAAAGGTTTTGCTGATATTTATTAGGATATTTGGCAACAACATGTCTTTGGTCTTGAAATTTGGAGTGAGGGAATTTGTCTTCTTCATTATCCATGGTCATTTTCAGATAGCTTTGGAAAGTAACCACCCTTTCATGATGCAGAAGCCATGTCACCATTTGTGGTGCCTTATTCCTTTTATTAAAGGCCCTCCAACCTTCTTTAGCAAAGTCAATATGAAAGCGCTCAAACATCTCAGTATTGTGATTGTTGGTGGTTCCAAACCATGTGATGAACTGGCAGTAGTGGAGGAGAGAGTGGAATTTAGGGATATTCAGGTGTTCTCTTATGTTGAGCCGTACCAATATATTTTTATATTTGTGGAAAGTGTCCAAAGTATCTGAAAGGTAGCCCAGAGTGGTGTCATCATGAGTGGGATACTGTGCTATCTGGATGAAGTCCAAGAGGGATCAGTATGCAAGTATAGCGCTCCTGGGTATTTTGTAGAGATTCCATTTTTGAAATGACGAACACCATAATAAGCAGGAAGGGAGGAAATGTGCTGGTCAAGCTCCTTGGGATCCATAAGGTTCTTGCACCAGTTCACCATATGCACAAAGATGTCTTTGTATAGTTGATAGAGAATGTTGGGGGAAACAGATAAATGAATGTCGCAATGAGGGAAGTTGAGCCAGAATAGCTTGTAAACACCACCAGGGACCTTTTTTTCCTTGCACCTCTCCTGAAATTGATTGAAGGAATTTGCATTAACTTCAGCACCATGAATAACTTCCTTGGTCCAGGTCTGTGTACGTGGCTCCCCAGCAGTAGATCCTGAAAGCTCAGAAGCAAGTCTTTTTCATTTGGGACATATGCCGTACTTTGTACATGTCACAAAACATTGTTCTGAATAAGCTGCAACGTAGCAAGCCAAGATAGGATGGACTCTCCTTATAGCACCATCTCCCCCAGTGACATTAATTCCTTCGATACCAGCTCTCTTCAAAGGCTCTAGTATAATCTGCATCAACTCATAAAAAAGGCGCTAAACCCTTGAGGGCTTCTCCTTTTCAGTAAGCTGAGATCCAGTGGCTTTGTTGATGGACAGATATCCTATAAATATGCAAGCATGTTGGCTTGGCTTACGACGTATAGCTCTGGGTATGTTGCCAAGTGTGAGATAGACAGGGTAGGCTGATTTAGAATTAGATAATTGCATGAGCTGGGTTTTGTCTGTTGCAATGATAACAGGAGCTAAGGCTGCCCCAGATAGTAGACGAGCCTATTCCAAAGATTCTGTAAGTCACTGTAAGTGGGAGATACATAACCATGCTCACCTGAATAGCATGCCACCATTTCCCCGTCCACATTTTATGATAAATCCTTGATTCTTTCCTTGCATTGGTGAAAATCATTTTTGGTCAATAGACTATATGTTTGGCATGTGCAGGGTTCCCAAGGAGAGTCCTGATAGCTTAAAGTACATTTCTATACTGGATAAGGTGTGTATCATTTGGAGTATCAGGAAAAGATATCATAGTTGATTTCTATTCAGCCCTAGATGGTATGCTGTAGTCAACAATCTTGTGTAATCCACGTATATTATGGTAAAAAAGCCCCAGCTTCTCCATAACCTGGCAATAGTATAAGCAAGATTCATAGAAATCATAAAATCACAGTCACCTGGGATACTTGACAGCCGATTAAAAGACTGGTGCCCTATACCATCTTGAATTGCCCAACATGCTACTCTCCAATCCATCTCCGAGGCAAAGGGGAAGAACTTGGGGTCTGAAGCTTCACCCACATCTTCACCATCCCCACCTGCTGCAATGAATTCTCTTCTCCACCTCTGATGTAAAGTCTCGCCCATGCTTATGGCCTTTCCAGCTGTGGGATGTTCCACCTCCATACATTCACCCTCATCGCCATGTAGGACCATTGAGTCCTGATGAAGGGATGGGCCTGCTGTGTTCTCCCCATCATCAA
Source organism: Serpula lacrymans var. lacrymans S7.9 (assembly GCF_000218685.1). Lineage (NCBI taxonomy): Eukaryota > Fungi > Basidiomycota > Agaricomycetes > Boletales > Serpulaceae > Serpula > Serpula lacrymans. Next base: position 3,063,346 of record NW_006763294.1, on the reverse strand, counting down.
TAATGTCTGAATGTGCAATTGGAATGAATGAAAAAGATCCTCTTGCAACTCCTGTAGTACTCCGCCAATTGCCTCCTCCATATGCTCATCATCTATCAACATGTCTAATCCACTAGCTTCTTCTCCATTATCTTCTTGTGGCTGAGGGATAGCAAGTGATTGTAACTTACCTTTGGGTACCATAGGCATTTTTAATGCAGGGATCATTTCTGTTAACCAATGTACGATGATGATATATAGGCAAGGATATAATAGAAGAAATGGAAGTCTGAATGATAATGGTGCTCCAAGTCACTGATAAAATGAATCTGTAATGGGTCTTGCTATTTGGGGAAACACAACAGTTATGGTCATAAGATGTCCATTCATGATGAGTATGTAGGGTTTTTATAGTTAATTGTTTATCTCTCAGACCAGAAATAGAATAAAAGGAAAAGAGGTCTGAGGATGAAACTATCCAATAAGAAAAGAACAACTATCATACAACTTCAGGAATTAATCAGCAGGTGAGAAAATGTACTAATAATAGGTAGTATCACACATGTTTGGGAACCATATTCTCATGATGAGGTATAATCCTGACTAAAGTGTCTATTAATATTTCCAGGCACTGATGGGACTTGGAGCTAGTTTACAAGATCTCAGCTACTAGTCCTCACCTATTGTGCTGGCTGGCTAGGAGTACTACTGTGACAACACCAACAAGACACAGTCTTGGGGCACTGGAGCACAATGAAAACAACACTCAGAAAAAGAGGAAGAAGTGGGAGTGGCTACCCATTTGGTTTCAACAAGTTAGTTGTTGGTAGACAACAGGAGGACTCGCTGAGTCCCTCCCCATGTATTGCCCCTGTATATATACTAAGATACATGAGGTACTGTACAGTTGTAAATAAAGTTTAAAGTCCGATGTCTAGCATGTGACCGGTCATATGAAAGCCTAGACACTGGTCAGGTGATGTGTCACATGACTGGTCATGTGACTTGGAAAAAGTCAAAGTAAAAGTACAAAAAAGTGAAGTGTAATGTTACAATAACACAATTTTCAGACCTTTCCTTTAAATATTCATTCTCCGCTTTGAATTTTTACTGTAGTTTTCACACACTGTGCCATGTGGCACTTTCCTTTTGTTCAAAATCCTCTTTCTTGCGCCGCATTGCCATTCCTCTTATTTCTAGCTACAAGTCTCTCACGCAGTGGAGCTAGTCACATGGGCTGTGCCCTCTGACATCATCAGCCACTGCCTTTATCAACTGTATAGTACACATGTTCAAATACTCTGTGTTAGTATAAATACCCCAATAGATCAAGGAGACTCCTTAGCAAGTCCTCCTGTTGTATCCTCACAACTAACTTGTTGAAACCTAAGGGGTGATCCCTTTTTCATATCTCTACTCTTTGCTTGTTCTAGTTGTGCGCCAGAGTAACTAACTCTTGGTTGTTACATTAGGACTTGCTCTCATTACTCTCTCGCACATTGTGCAAACCTGGATTCCAGGATGAAGGAGATTTGGTTATTGTTTAGGAATATCCCGCATAGCAGATAGGTGTGCTCCTAGCGACGGCCTTATAGTGCTTTGGGAGAAGAAACAATACCTTTGATACGTGGCCCGCAGCGTGAAGGGGAGTACCTTAGCTCAGCAGTTGGTGTGGAACCACTGTTGATTAGTTTTAGAATACAAAACTTCACTTTCTCTTTCCTCTGACCAGGCCGGGCACTTGCCTCCGCCAGTCTGGAGAAGGGCTGACAGCTTAACAAGCGGGCCACCCCCTGACAATTATTCGGACCAGGGTTTATTACAAATACCTTTATATATACAATTTCAAATACTATAGTGTGGGTAGTCGGAGATTGAGATCCGATACTCAGCTGGGAAGAGGTAGATCCGCAGATAGCAAGCAGGGACCCCCAGTTACATCTTTTACTATACTTTACAAGAGAACAAGTCGACATGTTGTCGCAACCTCAACAAGACATCAACGCTCTGTTGTACAACATGCATGCACAGATCCTGGCATTGACCACGCAACTCACCAAGCTGCAGGCGAATCCCCCTGTGGCAACCCCCTCGGTAGAGAAAAAGTTCAATAAGAAAGTCGAAGTCGTCGCTGACCCTGGCGCCTTCAAAGGAGACAGAGCGAGATTTGCCGAGTGGTGGATCAAGCTCCAAATCTGGGTTAAAGTAAACTGGGTTGCATTTGCCGACGACTTTGAAGTGGCAACGGCAGTGCTATCCCGACTAAAAGGACCTGTGGCGGGTTAATACACCCAAGTTAGAATGCAGGAATGCTACACCGCGGGAGTGTGGCCCACCTGGGACGATCTGAAGGTAGAGATCGAAAGATATTTCAAACCGCAAGCTGAGCATGACTGGGCGCATCAGCAAATCTGCCCCCCCAAACAAGGCAACATGAGGACAGATGATTTTGTAACCCGGTTCCTGGCCCTCTCCATCCAAGGGGGTCTTGGTAAAGAACATGCAGTGGAGCTGCTGGAACGCAATATGAACCCCCACATTGCAGAACAGCTTTACCTGCAGGATACAAGAAGTGAGAATCTCTCTGAAGCAGCGGAGGAGGTTTGAAAGATAGGTAGAGCCATAGAGCTCTACAAAATACACCAAGGTGGCGGGCCCACGATATCAACACGGTCCATGGCGGACAAAGGCGCGGATTCAACTGCTACAACTGTGAGCAGGAGGGGCACATAGCCCAAAAGTGTCCAAATGGAGCGCAGGCCACTCAACAAAAAAATAACCAAGGGCTTCAGGCACGCCAATTAGAAACGGAAAAACCGGACAATCGGCTCAATACTCTGGCCGGTTGTTCTTACAACGAGATCCGGGCCTTCTTTTACGACCAGCAGGTCGCTGAGATGAAGGCTCAGGGAAAAGAGTTTGGAGTGTAGGTCACTTGGGTGCCTTCGCTCCCCATCACAATGAGGTAAACCACAACAAAGTGGCCCCTGCTCCGGGGTGTTGCACAAGCAATAACGGAAAGAAAGGGGTGGCTCCCCAATTTGTAAATAAATTTTTTATTTTGTTGTCAGAAGTATGTACTTGTATGAAGCATTGTGAATGCAATATTTATGATACTACGGCTGCACCAGCGTCTCCCTTGGAGCGTGGCCTCAGCGAGACAAACACTAGGATGCTTAATTCTGGTAAAAATAAAAATAAAAATATAGTAGAGAGACATGTTTCTTTTGATAGTTCTTCTTGTTCAGAGCCACTTCCCAACAAAATCACAAGGCATGTATTGATGCGCACATACTTATTCCAAAAGGAGATCTGTGTAGACATTGGTGTGGAAAACCTTGCCCTGGGTATAGCACACCCAAGCAGTGTACTGCTTGATTCAGACGCTAACGGAATCTTCATAGATCAGGTCTGGGCGGAGCAAATTGGACTCCCCCTTGTAAAATTAGATGTATCTATTCCCATCTATAACATTGACGGTACGCTTAACGTGGGTGGCTGTATCACACACAAATGTTCTTTTGTTGTCGAGTACCAAGGACACAGAGAACGAGTCACCGCTGAAGCTACTCAACTAGGGAAGATTAATTTAATCTTGGGCTGGACCTGGCTATTTAAACACAATCCTGAGATCAACTGGCAGACAGGGGTTGTCACATTGTCACGTTGTCCTCAGGAGTGTGTGAACTTGGTTAAACCAAGTCACGTCTGTTAGAATGAGTGTCTTGAAAAAATAAACGCTGGTCACGTTTATGAGCTTGGATCTTTAGAAAAGATTAATGATGATGATGACAAGGTAAAACCCGAGGAAAAGATTAAGAGGCTCGTACCTCCCGGGTACCATGACTTCTGGAAAGTCTTTTCAAAACATAAATCAGAGCGCTTCCCAGAGGCTAAGCCTTGGGACCATGCTATAGATTTGAAGGACACCTTTAAACCAAGAAAAGGACATATGATACCACTCTCTGCTCCAGAAAGAGATGAGGTTTCTAGTTTCATAGATGAGCAGCTTAGGAAGGGTTAATATCCGCTGCCTTTGATCAGTCAGCTAGTAGACAAGTTGGCTGGTGCTAAAATGTTGACAAAGATGGATCTCAGATGGGGGTACAATAATGTATGAATCAAAGAAAAAGATGCTTGGAAGGCCGCGTTCACGTGCCACCGAGGATCCTTTGAACCCCTTGTTATGTTCTTTGGGTTGGCCAATTCACCGGCGACCTTCCAGAGCATGATGAATGAGATCTTTACAGATATGGACTACTGTGTCGTCATTTACATTGACAATTTGTTAATATTTACGAAGTCGGACGATGAGGCTGAGCATGACAAGATCGTGCAAAAAGTCTTTCGACGCTTACAGGAACGGAACCTATTTGTCAAACCCAAACAATGTAATTTTAAAGTGAAGGAAGTAGACTTCCTCGGTATGATCATAGGCCACAACGGAATCAGGATGGATCCTGAGAAAGTTCAAGCTATATTGGACTGGCCAGAACCTACTTGCGTCAAAGGAGTTAGGGCCTTCCTAGGCTTGGGTAATTTCTACCGAAGGTCTATCAAAAACTTTGCAAAAATCACGAGACCGTTGAACGATCTCACTAAAAAGGACATTGTTTGGCACTGGGGCACCAAAGAACAAGAAGCTTTTGATAAGCTTAAACAGGCATTTACAACATCGCCCATATCAGCATTTCCAGAATTAGACAAAGAGTTCTGGCTAGAAACCGACTCTTCTGATTTTGCTACTGGGGCTGTTTTGTCAATTAAATGCCCTGACAATCTTTGGAGGCCTTGTGCCTATTTATCGCATAGTTTGTCGCCTACGGAGCGCAACTATCAAATTTACAACAAAGAGATGCTAGCCATCATTAGAGCCTTAGAGTACTGGCGGCACTACTCAGAAGGTGCTAGACACCAATTTGAAATTTGGACCGATCATAAGAATCTGGAGTATTTTATGACGGCCCAAGACTCCGCCCGCTACGCGGTATACTTGTCAAGGTTTAATTATTAATTAATTCATAAGCCTGGAAGCTCTATGGGGAAAGCGGACACTTTGTCCAGAAGAGAGGATCATGCCAACGGCATCGAGGATGACAACAAAGGTGTCACCCTGATAGACCAATCAAAGGTTGCCAATGTTAGAATTGGGCAAGATTTAGGTCTTCTGGAAGTCTTCAAGGAAGACATCTCCTCAGAAGTGAAGGTGCGCCTTGACAGCAATAAAAACTATTTATGGGAAGACGGGCTCTTCTATTTTAAAGACAAAATCTATGTGCCTGAGTCCGCAAGGATCAAGGTAATAGATAGACATCATGACACCCCAGTGGCTGGGCACCCTGGGTGGCAACAAACAATGGAGTTGATCTCCAGAAACTATATGTGGCCTGACATGGTCAAAGACGTACAGGAATAATTAAAATCCTGTCTGAGATGTGCCATGGCAAGGAATTCTCATCAACCGCCGGCCGGTAAACTAATGCCAAATCCGATACCAGCTGGTCCCTGGCAGGATATATTGGTTGATTCCACGACGGATCTACCTGAATCAAACAGGTATAATTCAGTAATGGTGGTAGTAGATCACTGCTCCAAAGAAGTAGTGTTCATACCCACCAACAAAACTATTACTGCCGCTGATATGGCAGACTTATTTAAAGATTTTGTATGGTCTACCCATGGGTTACCATAAATGGTCATCTCAGATAGGGGACCACAATTTGCTAGCGAGTTTACGAAAGAATTATGCCGGATGCTGGGCATCAAACCTAAATTATCAACGGTGTTCTATCCGCAGACTGATGGACAAACGGAGAGACTCAACCAGGAGTTGAAGCAATACCTCCGTATATTTATTAATGACAGGCAGACAGATTGGGCCAAGTGGCTAAAGATAGCCCAGTTCTCAGACAATATTAAACAGTCGTCGGCTACAGGAAAGGCACCATTCAAGGTAACGAGATCATACCTCCCCAGAATGGGTGTAGAACCTGGCAAAAGCAAGAACAAGGCTGCTGGGCACATGGCCAAGGACATGAAATCTGTCTTGGACGAAACGTGCAAGGCGCTATTTAAAACTGCAGAGCAGATGAAAGACAGGGCAGAATGTAGACACTCTAAGGCCCCTGACTACAAGGTCGGCGACCTGGTCTGGTTAGATACTGACCACTTAAAGTTAAAAGATCGGCAGTCTAGAAAACTGACCAAAAAGTGGATTGGCCTTTACCGGATTAAGGAAGTCAAACCCAACACAGTGGAGCTGGAACTCCCAAAACGGATGAGGGTAGTACTCACGGTCAATATTAGCTGTGTGAAACCTTACAAAAAGCCGCTGCCGGGACAGCGTGTAGACTAGCCCGGACCGGTTGTAGTCACCCAGGAAGGTGAAGAAGAGTTTGAAGTCGAACGGGTGGTGGATGCACGCTTGAAGCGTGGCAAATTAGAGTTCCTTGTCCTATGGAAGGGCTATGGATACGAGACAGAACGTGGGAACCAGAAGCCCATCTGGAAAATTCCCACAACACTGTTTGCGAATTTTACTCTAAGAACCCCTCAGTTCCTAGGAAGCTTAGAGGCATAGATTCAAAACTTTTTAATTCCCTTTTTCAAACTATGCCCGAAAATTTAACTACCACCTCCGGTATTTGGTCGAGCCTGGAAGTTGAGCCTTAAAGGGGGGGTAGTGTTACAATAACACAATTTTTGGACCTTTCCTTTAATTTTCATTCTCCGCTTTAACATTTTACTATAGTTCACACTCCGTGCCATACGGCACTTTCCTTTTTTGTTCTAACTCCACCTTCTCGCACAGCGCTGCCTTTATTCTTCTTTTAGACTCAAACTCTCTCATGCAGTGGAGCTGGTCACACGGACTGCACCCTCTGACATTATCAGCCACTGCCTTTATCAACTGTACAGTATATAGGTACAAACACTCTGTATTAGTATAAATACCCCAATAGATCAAGGAGACTCCTCAGCAAGTCCTCCTGTTGTATACCAACAAACTCTCTGCAGCTTAAGGGGTAACCACTCCCTCATCACTACCTTTATGGTGTGTTCCTGTGTGCGCCAGAGTAACTAACTCTTGGTTATTACATATATTGTTCCATCAGAACTAATTAAACCAAACTTAATCTTTCTAAAGACTATGCATCCCATGGCATTAATAAGGGCCATGATAGGCACTGTACACATCCCCTGATAAACAACAGGGACACTAGATATCACTAAAAGTACCAGGAGTAGGATATTCCCAAAACCGCTATGCTGATTGTACATGAACAAATTTCTAAGATTTGAATGATGGGAGTAAACTTACACGTAATATTGTAGACCACCTTGCAGAAGAGCACGAGAGTTTTGGGATAGAGCCTTGATCAAGAAAAGCCCCTATCTGGGATTTAAATGATTTTTCTAATGTGCAGCGCGTGAGGATGCGATATGATATGGCAAAAGGTATCACACTATCATTCAGCATCGCTACCGCTGAAAATAGCTCAGCATATCCGTAAACTTTGTGGACAATACATTGTTGTGTTGGACCTATATTTCCAGGAACAGTGCTTATGGGCACTGACAGTGACGACCCAACAACAGCCACCCATAAAACGATGAACATAGCACAAGTTTGGTGATTCCCATGCCATATTGCCACAGTCTGTAGAAGAAAAAGCAAGGATGTTGCTGATTGTGCTAGAACAAGACATACACCCATAGCAATCTGCAGTGCCTGGCAGTTTGGTATGAAACCAGCTACAGTGAAAAGCAATATTAGCACAGGAGCTGAATGACATAATAAAGACATTTACCTTGGAAAATAAGCATAGTAAGGATCCAGCTCAGGGTGAAAACTCTAACTTGTTATGATTTAGAAAACTATGGGTAGCAATGTGCTCAAGCAGACAGATTACCTTGATAACCAATAAGCAATAGTGGGAAAACCAACCCGGTGGTGGACAAGGAGTTTATAGTTGTTATCCAAGTTGGTTGCAATGTCCCACACATATGCCTTGTAACAAGTGTCAGACGGTGGGTCTCCAACAATGTGCAACCTGAAACAACTGGGACTTACACCAAGAGTGACGGCATAAAGATACCTGGCAACTTCAACTTGATTGGCCACATCTAGCGATAAATATGCCAAGGGGGTATGGGGGTTCTTCAATTCATTAGAGCCAGACATTCTGGTGACAATGAGGACTCGGAGTAACAAAACAACCTACCTGTACCTTATATGCATATATATATACCGAAGGCCTAGCCTGACACCTTCTCAGGAGTACCACTCTATAGTATTGTAAGATCAGGCATGAGCGCTGAGGCTGAGCATGGTTAACAAGTTAGAGGCCGCAAACAAATCTGCTAGAGCAAACAAAATGGTACTATCAGCCTGGAAGCAGTAATGCCTGGGAACCAACACGCTTGGCTTCATCGATAATATCACATGTCTAAGTTTTTCTGATGAGTCAATGTCTGATATGGAATGTGATTCGTCTACGAATAATTGTTCTGTGACAGATTCATAGTCCAGATGGCTTTTGCAAAACAGTTATGTCTGAGTTGTTGGTTCAGAGAGCTTTGTAATCAGCAGTGCATAAACAAATATCATTGCTAATGATTTATACAGATTTTATATAAGTATACTATGACCCCTGGGGCAGACCTGGACCTGTAACCGCCGGTTTTGCCACAGTACAACTTCATTACAAAATGATGTAGTACAGTCAAACTAAAGGGTCCGCCAAAAAACGTGGCATCATTATCGAAATGGATAGGACCAGAGTGCGACATATATTAGGCATGGTAAAGCTTGAAACATAATAAAAGCCTTAGTCTCTGGTCCTTCCGCTGTCATTAGAACGAGAGTGGATTTCAAGTATGGTTTCCCTAAGTGACACTTTGTCTACTTTCCCGTTAATATGATGGGTGAATGAGACAATGATGGCAAAATGGACTATCAAACAACTAATCTAGTCATGGGCATTGCATCCAGAGCAATAAAACTGGACGGCACTGTACTATAGCCATTATTTTCCACATACGGTTGACTATCTCACAATGCATAGCGGGGGCTGGTCACCACATCGGTGCCCACTATTCATGCACAAAAATCTCACATTGGATAGTGTATAGAGATTTGGGGGGTTAGCATTACTATATTGGGGAGAATCACACAGTTATACGCATAGACAGGGTCAAGGCAGCCCTTTGCAACAACAAGAAAAGCCAGAAAATGGCCCCCCATCCTGTCCGATACCCATCATGCCCCCCGAGCGCAAGTGTAAACCTTGTGCTCAGACAACCCCTTACAAAAAGTCAAAACCTCGGGTGCAAGGCAAGAATACCCCCAAGACATCAGCTGTCAATGCACCGAAACATGCTCACAGTCATCTGACATTACATGACTGGCTTACTGTTGTTGCCTATCATGATAACAATCAGCCAATCACACAGCAGGATGTGGTAAAACACTTCACAAACCGGGCTGAAGGTGCTCTTGTCTTTACACAGTCTTCACTTTCTCATCACCTGTCTGCCAAGGGGAGACAAGACGATAAAGAACACCTGGCACCAACTCCCATGGCGCTCTCATCTAAAAAAGTCCGAGTAGTGACAAGACCAGATGTCAAGAAGTCACTGTTCATGTGGACAAAGCACATGGAAGAAAAGAGGGAGTACATTACAGGTCCTATGCTCATGGCAAAGCGCGAGAAGTTTGAGGAAGCCATGAATGTTCCTCCCGAAGAGAGGATGAAGAGTGATGGCTGAGTTCCTAACTTGTGTAAAGTGTGAGTTGTTTCCATCATGATGTCGCTGTCACGATGTAATCTTACAGCTGTATTAGGTACAATTTGAAGGAATACAGACGGCACGGAGAAGCTGGATCTGTTACCTGGAGGTTGTCATTAAAGAATGTGAAAGAATTCTTGAGATCTACGAGCAGTATTAGCCTGAAGATAACCTGAATTTTTATGAAACAGGACTGTTTATGTTACGATAACACAATTTTCGGACCTTCCCTTTACTTTTATTCTCCGCTTTAACCTTGTACTTTAGCTTTCACACACGGTGCCACGCGGCATTTCCCCTTTTGTCCAAACTCCTCTTTCTCGCGCCGCATTGCCTTTCTTCTTATTATAGACACAACTCCCTCACACAGTGGAGCTGGCCATGCGGGCTAGGCCCCATGACATCATCAGCCACTGTCACTATCAAACTGTACAGTACATAGGTACAAACACTCTGTATTAGTATAAATACCCCAATAGATCCAGAAGACTCCTCAGCGAGTCCTCCTGTTGTATACCAACAAACTCTCTGCATCCTAAGGAGTAACCACTCCCTCTTCATTTGCTTTATAGTGTGTTCCTGTGTGCGCCAGAGTAACTAACTCTTGGTTGTTACAGTTTGGACTGTAAGGCAACTGATCTGTGATCCAACATAAGACAAATTCTGAAATTTTGCTACCATAGTGCTCCTCCCGACCAAGGCTTGGCTTTGAAGCAGATATCTAGGAAAAAAGGCAATAAATCTTGCATTACAGTTGGATTCATGTGCAATGCAACTGGAACTGAGAAATGGCCCATATTGTTCATTGGGAAATCAAAGAGACCTCACTGTTTTGGTTGGAAGACACCAGTGCAACATGTTTCTGGTATCGCAACAACAAAACAGCATGGATGACAGCAGAGTATTTTGAGGAGTAAGTTAAACATGTTCATCAATGCATGAAACTCACAAGATTATATGATAGATGGATCAAACACTATGACACATGGTTCAGAGAGAAGAATCAAAAAGTCTGCTTGTGGCTTGATAACTTTGCAGGGCACAGTATTTCATATCAACCGACGAACATTTGTATCATGACATTTGAGCCCAACATGACTTCCTTTATGCAACCCCTTGATGCTCATCTGATGCTTCAAGGCCCATTACTGCCGTGCATTTTTTCTTCGTGCAATTGAATTAGATAATGCTGGTGAAGACGACATTTATAATATCAATCTGCTCGAGGTCATGCTCATGGCCAATGAAGCATGGGTAGCTGTTAGCACTGAGACAATAAGGAACTGTTGGCACCATGCTTTTGAGTTAAAAGGGTACATTGCACAAAAAGAATTGTTGCACAATGTTACTTACTGACATTGACAAAAAGGCCACCAACCCCCAGTGCACTGAAGAGCGGAACGAGTGATGCTGGTGCTTGGAAGATTGTTAAGGGATATGTGGATGCCACAATTGCCACAATGCCAGTTGCTATAAGAGCATTGCAAGAGCATCTGGGCACCCGCTACAATGAGGCGGACTGGAAGCCCACGTTTGATGCAATTTTTCCAGCGGAAGATGACACGACCACTGCAGTGATAGCCCTCAATAATCTTACAGAAAAAGCGACCACTTATATGCAGCCAATTCCATGTTCCATCATCTCGACTTCACAATCCAACAAATGTTCTATTCCCAAGCTCGAAATTGCTGAGTCCAAGTTGATGCAATCAATTGATGAGCTACACCAGCGCAAGAGGATATGGGGAACGCGGCTGACAATTGAAGAGCTTTTGAATCCAATTGAGGAGATGGAAATAGTAGAGTCACCATACAGATTTCTGGGTGGAGACGAGGAGATTATTGCAGCAGCTCGAGCTGCAGTGGTGGCAGCAGAGGATGGAGTAGCTGTAGGTGAGGTCTGTGATAGTGAAGAACAGGAGGATTTGGACAGTATAATTGAGGTGACATCATGGTAAGGGATGGAGCTATGTGAAAAGCTGGAGCGGCTCTGCATACAGCACTCAAACACCAAATGCCTTCAGGTTGTCACACTCCAGCAGCAGCTACAAAAACTTCGTGGCCACTTTCGGCAGCTTGAGTTCACGTCTCACAAACAAACAAATTTTGGGGCACTCAATCTCGGATGTCTGACACTACAGTACTATACTTTTTGCATAACTAATGAATTGTTATATGCTGCAGTCGCCCACTGCAACGTCATCACCAATCTGGAGTGTGTAACTTTTTGGTTGGTGGTCACACAGTGTCATGAGGGTCACATGATGTGACTGATACGGTCATGCATACAATATCATAATGCATAAGCTAGGTTAGTCACCAGTGTTATGCACTATGAGATAGTCAACTGTATAGCACTATAATAGCCACAATAGCTATCAAATAGAACTAGGTTGTTCTTAGCACCCAATGTTACGACAGTATTTCCGGCCTTTTTATTTTCAAACTTTTACTTTTAAAAGTCATGTGACTGGTCACATGCTATGACATCAGACACTTTACTTACTTATCAGTGATATCATATAGAATATAATAATACACTTACTAGCCATTTACCTTTATTTATATTGACTTTACAGTATCACATATATTTTGGTATATATACTCTTGTAATAGATGGAGACTCCTCAGAAAGCCCTCCCATTGAATACCGTCAACCAACTAGCTCTTAAATCTGAGTCTACCAACTCACATATTCCTATCATCATTTTTTCTGAGTTTCTTGCTGTTACAATACACAATTTTTGGACTTCTAACTTTCAGTCTCTGCATCAACCTTCTTTCTCTTTTGGACACTTATGCCATGCAGCACTTTTCTTTTGTTTCAGACTACACTTGGACTTTCACTTTCTCATACTGCACAGCTTCCTTTTATTTTTAGTTACAATTCTCTCACATGGTGTGACAACACCAACAAGACACAGTCTTGGGGCACTGGAGCACAAACACATCAGGAAAAATGGGGGTAGCTATATAAAGCTCTATAGCACTATAAGTACTCATAAAGCTATTATAGTGGTCAAACCTGTTATAGAACCTCTGCCATCTATAGAGCCTCATATAGCTCTATAAATGCTCTTATAGATGTTGGAAATTGTTGTGTGGCTGATAAAAAAAAATTAACACAGACAGGATTTGCACTCTCAACCTGCTAGTCAGCTTTTGGGTGACTAAGCAACCTATCACCACACATTACATTTATCCACTACACCATAAAAGCTTATAAAATATATCATACAGGTTTTATATATTGACCTTTCATGGACTTAGATTATTTTTTTACTCATTGTCACTACTTATATTTGAATAAATCATTATTCTTATTTTATAAATATCAAAGATACAAACTACTATCTCACTAATACAGGCTACATAATTAATTAATACTGGATGATTTATTAGCCCTTTTAAGCACCTTGGACTATATTATAACTATGACCTTCACAGCTATAGGAGCTATGTAGGCTGCTATAGGCTATAAGAGCACTTATAGTATCTTGCCTATAATAATATACTTGACTCCAAACACTTTTGGCCTCTTTCTATTATTGAACAACTTTATTAGATTAATCCAGAGTTTGAGGGAATTATACATACTTCTCCCCTTGGTTAAAATTTTGCCTACTACTGTGCTATAAGAGCTATAAGAGCTATGATTGCACTGATAGTACTATAGTTTCTATAAATGCATTTATATATATAAGTGGTGGCTATATAGTGCTATATAGCAAAAGGGTTTTTCCTGATGCAACACTCAGAGTAAGAGGAGAAGGTGGGATTGCCCCTGAAGGTACAACCGAGTTAGTTGTTGGTAGACAACAGGAGGACTCCCTGAGTCCCTCCCCATGTATTGCTCCTGTATATATACTAAAATACATGAGGTACTGTACAGTTGTAAATAAAGTTTAAAGTCTGATATTTAGTATGTGACCAGTCACATAGTGAGCCTAGACACTGGTCAGGTGATGTGTTACATGATTGGTCATGTGACTATGAAAAGTCGAAAATGTAAAGTAAAGTAAATGGTCACATGACTGGTCATGTGACTTGGAAAATAAAAAGTAAAAGTACAAAAAGTGAAGCGTAAGTAGGTGCTGGTATGTCAATTGTAACACATGGTGGAAGCTGGTCACAAGGGCTATGACCTATGTCATCATTAGCCACCACATGTATAAACAGTCTATAGTAGTATATATACCCCAATAGATCAAGAAGACCCCTCAGCAAGTCCTCCTGCTAATTACCCTCAACTAACTTGGTCCTATAAGGAATCAAATTATCTAATTACCTTCCTGCTATGCTCTTTCAATCCCTTCTGACTACTCCTCTAGCTATCAGACTAGAAGTGACTGCTGGAACTCTCTTACTCATTTTTTGTTCTTGTTATTTTCCTTTCACACTCTTATTTTGTCATACTTATAACATAGGAGGATTTCCTCCTGCTCACCAAAAGATATCCCAATGGCATAGCTCCAATGAAGAGCTATGCACGGGAATACTTTGGTAAGAGATTAATCAGCAATATAGACTGTAACTCAGCACCTTCTCATGGGATTACTGATCCAGCCAATTGTATATCCTTTACTAAGGATTCTTCCCACATGATTAATAATTATGGTAGATTGTACCACTTTTTTATTTGTTTTTTATTGATTAGTTATCTGGTCAAACCACTTTCTTATTCCTTTCTTCTTTCAGTCTGACTTTCACTATTCACTACAGATACTCAATGTATCATTTCCCCAGTTCAATATTAGTTTGGATCCACGCCTATACCAATAATTTTTAGCAACTTCACTCAGCTCCAATGTCTTGCCTCAAGAACTTGGCCTGATAATAGTTGTTGTTATATAACTTTGTATTTGTTGCTTGACAGGTGCTACCCTAATGGAGTTTATCTACTCTCCCTCACTCACTTCTCTTTGCTTGCTCTCTCTGTCTTCCAGAGTATAAAATTTTTGGTTGTAATACTCTCTGTGTGCACCAGAGTATACAAACTTTAGGGTATTGTAATACCTAAAACCCACACCACATAGATGTACAATATGCCTGCACCCAAAGCACCCATCTGATCTCACACTAGTGAGGGCCAACAATCCACCACATGCACTGTATCCGTTAGGAGTAGCAGGAAACATGGGAAGGATGACTCAAGCTCTAGCTTGTGATCTGCTTCTTGTGATCATTAATCCTCCTGTGGGCACTGTATGTGTCAACAAGGTGCTCCCAAGAGAAGCTTTATTACGTTTGCAGGTGTCATTGCACACATGCATAATTGTGGTGTGTGCACAAAGTATCAACAGCATTACAATAAAGGTGGTTACTTTTGTAGAACCTCTTGTTGTTGTGTGTGCAAGGAGTGCAAGAAATATCAGCAAATGTCAAAGTTACTTTTTCTACCTTAAAGTGCCTTAAGCGTCATTTAAGGCAGATTAAAATAACACATACCTAAGACGAATCAGAAGATCCAAATTCTTAGAATGGTCTTATTCGGTCTTTTTTTGTATCCACAAGGCTGGTTAAGACAAAATAGAGCACAAGCTGTATTGAGAATGATAAGACTGTAAAAACAAAATAAAACAAACTGAAAGAAAACAAGGAAGTAAAGTGTATTAAGAAGCTAAAAACATCGGGAAAAAAGACAATTAAAATGCTACTAAAGTCCTGTCAGACGGCAACTCAAACATAGCTAAATGATGACAAACATGTGTAAGATACCTGCGTAAAATGTCAGAACCAGATTAATAGCGGTAAGATAAAACCTAAATATCCAAAATAAGTGCACAAAAGTCCCCCTCACTATCATTCAAAGCCAAATTCTTGCGCTTTGCATCAGACTTCATATAATTGAGAGACTTGATTGAAGATATCCTCAAGGGTGTTGGTACTGAGCGCTTTGATGGAAGTAACATAAATATTTGTGGCAACTCCCCAGTTGGTGACAGAAAAGTGACCATGTGAAGTCGACTGTTTGCCTGTGCTCTTGTTGAGCTTTGTGATGGGCTTAACAAGAGCCTTGCAATCAGATTTGCGGGTCGAAGGACCTGCAGCCGGTTTCTAAGATATCTCTTTCAGGCTCCATTTCATGAGAACCCGCTCAACCTAGAAAAACAAATGAGAAAAAATAAAGAAAATAAACATGTATTTACAGCAGCAGCAGGTCGTGCGAGAGCACCATACGGTGGGTACTTCTTTCCCTTAGGTGAGTCAAGAGTGGACTTGAACTTAGTAAGTCCGGGATATCAAGGGTGCCGGCAATCAAATCTAAATGAGAAGCATATGTTTGCAAAATAACCGGGGAACGGAAAGCTCCCCATTATTTCTAAAGATTAAGAAGAAAAAAAGTTAACATGCTATAAGATAATTTGAATAAACAAATGACAAACCAAAGAATTAGCATCAACTTCTTTGTATATGTAGTTCAAGCCTTGAAGCATTGATTGAGGACATCCTTGACGGGTGTCATAGGACTTGAAAGCAGGCTGGGTGTCGAAGAGGTGCTGCACCATGGCTTGTGCAGTCGAACTAAAACCATTGCGCCATTCATAGATCTGTTGACCAAGCTTGAAGGAAAAATAAATTGGTAGCTAAATTAAGATGACTTGCAGCTTACCACATTGTAGATTGGTGAATACAGCGTAACCTTGTATGAGAGATGTCAGGATATAATGTATCTCAGTACCTTTGGATCATTGAGATTCCAAGGATTTTCTGATGTCCCAAGCCACCATTGGAATGTCGGTACAAAAATGAGGCGCCATTTGTTTTCAATATGGCACCCCTCAGGAAGATCACCATTTTTTGGTTTGACTCGTACATTTGGGCCCTCACACTTGATGCATTTTGGTGCTGGAACAATAGTTCCCTCCTCAATTTTGACCAAAGCCTAAATGTATTTAATTAGCAGATTAGCCATCAGAGTCAAAAAAACATACCAATGAAGTAGTGCATTTTTTCCCTGTCAATGCGGCCCGCTCATCTACCTCATCTTCATTTGAATCTACCAAACCGCCACCTTGATATAACTTGTCATGTAGGTTACCTTCAAACACAGCAGAGGTGCTCTTCACTGAGGTTGCAGCTGTGGATGTAAGTTTTGATTTTCCACTGTTCCTACGCAATGTTACCGGGTTACCGCTGATGAGCGTACTACTCCCTCTTTTTTGATTTGGCACTAGTGGCGAAATCGGAGGCCCAACCCTTGAGGACATTGAACTGAGTAGATGGGTGCATATCTTCAATAGTGTCATTCCTAATATTGTGGTAAAAAAGTGTTGTGGTCGTTAGTAGCATATTTGTAGCCAGATATATCAAAGTGCCAAACCTGCCAGAGGACATTTGCTTCCTCCCATTGCTGCCTCCCACATTCTGATTTAGCCGGCAAAAGCTGATGCCAGTGACCCAGGCCATTGATAGACGTGCTGTTGCCACTGGTACCGGTTGACTTGATCTGATTGTGGCAAGTATCCAAGTCCAGTTGCATTCGCAACATGCTGATGGCTTCCCTTGCACTTGTTTTCCTCTTCTTTCTTTCCTGCTGTTCCTTGTCACTTGTTTCTGCAACATGATGCCTAGCCCTCCCCTTTCTCCTACCAGGTAAGTCATTGGCCTCTGTTGTGGTATTTGGACCTTCGCTGATTTCTATATCCAAGTCATCATTATTGATGGCTATTTTCCTGGGGCGGTACTCAGGGCCAGTGCTTGGTTGCGTCTCACAGAACTCCAAGTCAGAGTTGTTAATGTCAGGTGATGGAAGCCTCTCCTTGATTTCTTCCTCATCCTCTTTCTCACCTCCGTCACTTTCAGGAACAACATAGTGCATGGTCTTGTGGCAAACCAGCTGCCTCTTTTTTGTCTGGATGGCTCGGATCTGAGACACAGGAGAGGGTGCTAGGTCAGCAATTTTTTCAACCTGGATATTGATCGATGACCTTTCTCCTTTGCTGTCAGGAATAATCACTTGGCTCTTGGTACAACAGAGATGATGACGCTGAGGAGCAGGATATTTTGTTAGCTTTGCTTGGGTACCAGGACACTGTGATGGAGGCGACAGGTTGGCCATTCCTTCAACTTCCTCCTGGCCATCCACTAACAATCCCCCTTCCCCTTCCCCTTCCCCTTCACTGTCAGAAACAGTCACCTCCCTCTCACTATGACGGAGTTGATGGCGCTGAGGAGCAGTTTGCTTTTTTAACTTCACTTGGGCACCAGGACACCGTGCAATTTGGTCCTCCTTGGCTTGTACTTCTTCTCTCTCCGCAAGAGCTGCAAGAGCCTGCCTAATTACTAACTTGGTCATTCTATCATCCAGGACTTTCTGTTTCTTTTCTTCGGCTACCTCAGCACGGTTTTGACGTTTGACTTGCATATCAAGAACAATTTGACCGGGGCGTTGGTTGGCATTTTTTGAACAAGTAACAGGGCGGCTCATATTGATAAAGTGGGATTGGGGATGCTGAGTGGTTATGGCGCGTGCAGAAGGAAAAGAGCAAGCTCTAGTTGAAAAAAAAAGTGTTTGTGTTGCATGCTCACTATATATTACATGTACAGGCTGTATTCAAATCTTCTTCCTAGTAGACTACTAACATCTTCTGTTTAAGTTCCAGCATGTCTTTATAGCTCCTCCAATTACATGCACACATATTGCTGTCAATACCACACAGATGGAGTGCTGCATTGCAGAACTCCAGGCTGTAACCACTGGTTTTGAAACAGCTCTGGCCTCACCAAGCATATGCAAACTCAACACCCATCCTTTCTCAATCCACAGAGACCTCAGCCTCCAAGCCAAGGCCGCACACCTACTCCTGATGATGACTCTATGGATATCTAAGCCAACAATTCAGGAAATTTTGGGACGGACCAGCCGCATTTACTTGGTCCCAAAGTTGAATATCATCCTTCTATTAACGGTGAGTACTTTTAATTCTTTAAATCTCATTTATTCTACTAATATATGATACAGGTATGCCTAGTAATGAATACAGTGAATACTTACCTCCAGGTTCACTCCCAGCACCACAGCAACCTCCATCTCAATCAGACTGGACCCCATTTCATGATTGTATTGAGTTTGAGACAGCTGAGTTTTTATACAAAAAAATCAGATGTCAGCTGGAGAAATCAATACAGTCATGGACCTCTGGCGCACATCCTTTATCAAGCAATAGTTATCAGATGGTTCTATGCCCTTTCCAAATGCAGCTGATCTTTACAACACAATTGATGCAACTACTCTTGGTGATATACTGTGGCAGTCATTCTCACTCTTGTATGATGGCGAGCTTCCAAAAAAAAACACCCCAACTTGGATGTCAAAGTCATTCAAAGTTTTTTCCCAGAGCCCACATGCAATTGTCAAAAACATGCTTTCAAACCAAGGCTTTGATGGTCATTTTGACTATAAGCCAGTACAACACTATGATGCAAATGGTAAATGGCAATATCAGAACTTTATGTCTGGTGAGTGGGCTTGGAAGCAAGCTGATATCATCTCTCAAGACGACAACACCCATGGCTCTATGTTTGTGCCAATTATTCTTGGCAGCAACAAGACCACTGTGTCTGTTGCAACTGGACAGAACAAATATTATCTGATTTATATTTCTATAGGCAATGTACACAATAGTGTCCGGCGTGCTTATCAAAATGTGTTGGCCCTACTAGGGTTCCTCTCAATACCGAAAAGTAAGTCTCTCATCTGATTCTATTCAGTACAAATCACTAATAAATGGCTTTAGCTAAACAAAAACATTTGAATAATGCCAAGTTCTGAAAGTTCAGGCACCAGCCATTTCACAGCTCAGTATCATACATTCTTCAAGATCTAAAGCCCGGCATAACAGTACCTGAAGTAGTGCAGTGCCCAGACGGTCATTTTAAACATGCAGTGTGTTACAATTTGTCTACCTCTATTACGGACTACTCATTTCTCTTTACTCATCGGTTATACTATCGGACCGATGACTCACGTCCCTCACATACACTTCCGCTCCTCTCGCACTTCTATTACTTTGTATAGTACTCAGTCCTCAACGGACAGACCTACCCTAGATAGGACGTAACTCCTATCGCCGACTTACTTCTCTATAAATACGCTTGTAACAGTAGTAGTATTCTCCAATACGATTCTACACAGTTCACGCTTACAAAGCTAGAACTTCCAAGATCAGACTTCCATACGGAAGAAGACCAACAACCGTTGGAATCCCTCTATTCAGAATTACATCCTCGAACTTGTCTTCGGATAAGTCTCTTTGAACAAACTCGACGAACCCTCAGACTTTGTTAAGCACTTTGTGCGTAACAAAAGAATCGTATTCCATACCAGAAGTCCCACCTATTTAGGTTTGGGAAGAAAAAGCCGACAATACGTCGCAACGACCAAGAACCAGATCTCAGAGAGCAGGAAGAAGCTCAGACAATTTACAGACTCAGACAGCAACACCCCCGACATCGTCCAGACAAGGAAGGATAGCAGCACCACCCCCCTTCCCTCAACCAGACATCACCCGACTCCACACCAGAGAACAGGCAGACGCATTCTACGAAGCCAGAACATGTTGGCTACAGTTCTACGCGGAAAGTCATCCACAACTAATCCCCAGAACACAACACGATCCTCCAGTAACCACAGAAAACATCTACAACGAAGACGACTTCGAAGAA
Organism: Serpula lacrymans var. lacrymans S7.9; assembly: GCF_000218685.1. Taxonomy (NCBI): domain Eukaryota; kingdom Fungi; phylum Basidiomycota; class Agaricomycetes; order Boletales; family Serpulaceae; genus Serpula; species Serpula lacrymans. The sequence continues at coordinate 3,042,907 of NW_006763294.1, read as the reverse complement.
TACGCAGCGGAAGGTGAACCAATACCCCTTCCCACACCACAGATACTCCCCACCGCACCCAACCCATCTCCTACCCCACCTACCTACACCATGTCAAACGCTACGACACCCAAACCCACTATGATTGGGAAAATCGACGACTTTGATGGGACCCCAGACAAGGCCCAAAGATGGATATCATCCACTGACTTACACTTTGACATCAACGACACCATTTATACCTCTGACAAGAAAAAGGTGTACGTGGCTCTCAGCTACATGAAGGACGGATCCGCCGCCTCGTGGAGTGAAGCCAAGATGACCGAATACAAAGACAAGAACGCCTACCCCACATGGGCAGATTTTATGAAAACATTCACAGCCAGTTTCAGAACAGCAAATGTCAAAGGAACGGCTTCGGCCGCCTTGATGAAAATGAGGATGGAACCAGGAGAAAATGCAGTGGCATTCAACTCGAGGTTTATGCTAGATGCCGGGAAAAGCGGCATCAACAACGAAGCCATGATCATGGTTTATCAAAAGGCAATCCGACCCCCCCTCCTCCGCGGAGCACTCACCGGAAAGGAACTGGTCACCATTGAAGACTGGATGAACACGGTGGCCAACCTAGATGCCAACTGGATCAGTGCCAACACCATCTCGGAAGGAATGTGGGGGGCCAGAAACAAAGAAAGACAGTACGACAAAAATTGCAAAAGTGGACCATCCACCAGCGTGAAAAGGCTGACCAAAGACGAAGAAGAAACCAGGAGGAAGGAAGGAAGGTGCTTCATATGCAACAAAAAAGGACACATCGGGAGGAATTGTAGGAACAAAGGAAAAACTCCCGAAAGAAAGGTACGTCAAACCAAAACTGAAGATGACGTCAAGACAGTGGTAGAAGAAGACAGGGTCCAAAACATCATGAGGATGTGGAGGGAGTTGGGAGAAGACCAAAAAGCTGAGGCGATGAAAGAATTAAAAGACGAGGGTTTTTGAAACGACGGACTACCCCGATGTTAGTACTGTCGAAAATGGCAACTGTAACAATAGCAACGATCAATGCCAACTCTTTACGAATTGATTGCTCGTTAAAACAGAAAACCATCGGAACCAAAGCCCTGATAGATTCAGGAGCTACGGACGACTTCATGGACACAAAATTCGCCATTAAAAACCGACTCCCCCTCCAAAAACTCCCGACCCCTATAACGTGTAAAAACGTTGACGGAACCACGAACAAAAACGGAAAAATTACGCATTGCACCTATCAGAGAATAGACGCAGGAGGACAAAACAGGTTTACGAAGTTTCTATTAACCGGACTGGACGGAGAAGACGTACTGCTAGGCTTCCCCTGGTTACGAAAAGTCAACCCGGTCATTAACTGGAAAGACAAAGAATTACCGTACTCAGACAAACACTCAATCAGGACAAACCAAACTACCACGGAAACAAAAATCAGGACAACCACAGTAGACGAGGACGAATACGAAACCATTCACAGATACGTATCCGACCACACACCCTATCCTCGAACCACGATTCGATTAAAAGTCAACTCGGCAATGGAACACGCACAAATACACGGAGAAAGAAAAGAAAAACATATCCTCCCAGATGAATATAAGGGCTATTCAGACGTCTTTGACAAGAAGAAATCGGAAAGACTCCCCAAGCGACGGGAATATGATCATGTAATCAACATGAAACCGGAATTTGTACCTACGGATTGCAAACTGTACCCACTGACACCAAAGGAAGATGAAGCGTTAACGGAATTCTTGACGGACAACTACAGAAAGGGATACATCAGGCCAAGCAAGTCGCCACAGGTGTCCCCCTTCTTCTTCATTGGCAAGAAGGACGGATCACTCCGACCATGCCAAGATTACAGAAAACTAAACACATATACCGTAAAAGACCCATATCCACTACCCCTCATACCCGACCTCATCGAAAGATTGAAAGGAGCCACCGTCTTTACTAAACTGGATCTACGTTGGGGATACAACAACGTAAGGATAAAAGAAGGAGACGAATGGAAAGCTGCCTTCAAAACCAGCAAGGGAGTATTCGAACCAACGGTCATGTTTTTCGGCATGTGCAATTCCCCGGCAACATTCCAAAGGCTGATGAACGACAAATTCAAAGACTATATTGATGAAGGCTGGATGATCATATACATGGACGACATCCTCATCTTTGACACCAATGTCGAAACACTCCGCATCCGGACAAAACAGGTTCTACAAAGGCTACGAGAAAACGACCTATTCCTGAAACTTGAAAAATGTACCTTTGAGGCGGAGACCATCGAGTACTTGGGAATGATTGTTTCCCACAACCAGGTATCCATGGACCCAGCCAAACTCGCAGGAATACGCGATTGGCCAACCCCGAAAGACACCAAAGGCGTACGGAAGTTCTTAGGTTACGGAAACTTCTACAGGAAGTTTATAGGCCATTACTCTGACCTAGCCCAACCCCTAAACGCCTTGCTAGAAAAAGACAAAAAGTGGAACTGGACGAAAATCGAAGATGACGCTTTCAAACTATTGAAACAAAGATTCCTCAAATCCCCTGTAACCCAAATCCCCGATTCCTCAAAACCGTCGAAGATAGCAGCGGACGCGAGCAAACACGCCACCGGAGCTGTATTAATGCAACCAGACGATCAAGGACAATGGCACCCGTGCGCATTTTTCTCGAAAACCCTATCCCCCGCAGAGAAAAACTACCAGATCTACGACAAGGAACTTTTAGCGGTAATGAGAGCTCTGAAGGAGTGGAAACACCTGCTTTTAGGAAGCCCACACACGATCCAAATTCTAACGGATCACAAGAACCTGACGTACTGGCAGGAGGCCAGGAAACTCACACCACGACAACAAAGGTGGCAGCTGGAACTGTCACAATACAATTACACATTAGAGCACGTACCTGGAACCCACATGGTGGTACCTGACGCACTCTCGAGACGACCCGACTTGTACATCGATAACACGGACGACGACGACGACGACACCCCAATGATACCAGCGTCGGCGTTTCTGTATCACACGAGAACAATAAAAGACACAATAGAGCCAGCAATGCTCACCAACGACAACTACCCTGGAAGAACGAAAAAGGAAGATTGGCACAAAGCGGAAGGACAGTTCTTCTATCAGAACAAACTACTGATCGACACTGCAGAAGAACAGAGAACGATCATCAAAAATCACCACGACTTGCTAACTGCAGGACACCCAGGAAGACTAAAAACCTATCAACTAATAAAAAAATCCTATTGGTGGCCAGGAATGATGAAACAGGTAGAGGAATACGTGAAAGGATGCGCAACTTGCCAGCAAGCCAAAGTAAACACGCATCCGACCACGGTACCGTTGATCCCGAATCAAACACCGAAGACCAGTGAACCGATGAAGTATCTCTCGGTGGATTTCATTACAGACTTACCCGAGTCTATAGGGTATGACAGTATAATGGTCGTGGTAGACCAAGGACTTAGTAAGGGGGTAATCCTCTCACCTTGCCACAAAACCATCGACGCACTCAAAACTGCACGAATCTTCCATGACTCTGTCTTCAAACGGTTTGGACTACACGACAAAATCATATCCGACAGAGGCCCACAATTCGCCTCTGAAGTATCAAAAGAACTCCACAAACTCCTAAACATCGAAACCGCACTCTCCACGGCATACCATCCACAGACTGATGGACAAACAGAACAATCCAATCAAGAACTAGAGATCTACCTCCGCATCTTTTGCCAGAATCAACCACACAGTTGGGCAAAGTACCTTACGACGGCCGAATTCTGCCACAACCAACGGCCACACTCCACGAATAACCAATCGCCATTCTACCTCCTCATGGGATACGAACCCTGAGGAATCCCGACTAAACACCGATCCACAAACATCCCGTCAGTAGAAAAACGATTATCCGAACTGCTTAGGGCAAGAGAGAACGCTCTAAAAGCACACGAACTAGCGAGAAGCAAGATGATGAAACGAACGAACGGAAAGTTCACCAGATTCTCAGAAGGACAAAAGGTGTGGTTAGAAAACACCAACCTGCGGGAAAAAGCCACCGAATACAAGAAGTTCAACATGAAATGCATCGGACCTTTCCGCATCCAAGAAAAGATTTCTCCGGTAAACTACCGATTATCGTTACCTCCCCATTGGAGGATACACAACGTTTTCCACGCATCCCTCCTAACCCCGTATACCAAAACCGACACTCACGGACCGAACTTTATCCGACCACCACCTGACCTTATCAACGAAGAAGAAGAATTTGAAGTAGAAAGTATTCTTAGACACAAACCCTGGAAATGCGGACGCCATTACCTGATCAAATGGCGCCATTACCCTCATTCCGAAAACTCATGGGAACCAGAAGAACACCTGACCAATGCTGCGGAGATACTGGAAGCCTATAAGAGAGACCACAAACTGCGTTGAAGAGACAACCACCCCCACCACCACCAATCCTCTGTCTCTCAAAACACACAACATGTCTACTTCTCACTCTACCGGCTTCCCCATCACCACCTACTCTGTACCCGGCGAAGCCAACATGCTAGCCGACAAACGAGTGTCCTTTGCCCGAGGGCAACGACACAACCAGGCTGACGTCTCTGACGCCATAGAATTAATGTCAGCCAAAAACGCCCACGTCTATCTATTTCGTGAAACAGAAAAACGCTATCCCGATGTGTACCACGCTCTTTCTTCCCTATACACTTTCCTTAACATAGACCTCATGGCTGACGAACTCCTGAAAGCCATAGACTCACTACATTCGTTGGAAAACGAGCATTCGCGGCACAACAATCAGGACTCGAGTATCTGTCGGGCACTCCGGATGGAAAAGTTAGTTTTGGAATATTTGGAACGACGCTGAGGATGAACTCCTTGAGTGGGCAGACGGACGCGGCAAAGGCATATTTGGAATTAGGCGGGAAGATCTTGCTAACCGAGGCGCGCACGCGGATAGAGCGAGACGGCTATACGAGTACTCCTCCACCCGGTTTGTCCCGCCGGTCCCCATTATACCCAGATCAGATCAGTGTTACCCCGGAGCTCACCTACCCCACCGCCACTCCACAACCTCCGCCCACCCAGTTAGCGGAAAAATACATTCCCACCGTCCCAACCAGCCCGACCTCACAAGGGTCGAACCCCTCCAGTCCCCGTTCCACTGGGTCGAACCCAGAACCACTACCACCGCAGTCACCTCTGCCTCGACCAGTACCAAACGCCCAAACCCGTCGCCTGACGAAACGACGAGGAGCCCGACTAGGCCGACAAGAAGTGATACTCCAGATCCCCGCCGTCAGAACTCCATCGAATCGGCAATCTCATACGTCGAAGAGTCCGAAAGACAGTCCGCCTGGTGTAACGCACAGGCCTGAGACCGGCTCCCCTTCCAATCCAATCAACGTAGATGACGCCGACATGATCGACCAATTGTACGCGGGAACGTACAACCTGGGAGATGACGATCCCCCCACTCCCAAATCCGACACCTCGTCCAATACCCGACGAAAGTACCACCAAGGTGTTCGCGACAACGCTCCTTACTGTCAAAACTGCGGTTGGAGTGATCACCGTACATATTACTGCGAAGCTTACTACTGCCCCGACTGCGATAGACGCGCACCAGGGCATAGTTTCAATTGGTGCCCTATTCGTAGGGAAAATGAAGATAGGATTCTGATGGAGGGATTACATGGAGATGTCAGCTACGACGACAGCTACAACATGGATGGCGAGGGTACCAAATTTCGGTGAAATTCGAAGCAAGTAAGGGGGTAATGTTACGATTTGTCTACCTCTATTACGGACTACTCATTTCTCTTTACTCATCGGTTATACTATCGGACCGATGACTCACGTCCCTCACATACACTTCCGCTCCTCTCGCACTTCTATTACTTTGTATAGTACTCAGTCCTCAACGGACAGACCTACCCTAGATAGGACATAACTCCTATCGCCGACTTACTTCTCTATAAATACGCTTGTAACAGTAGTAGTATTCTCCAATACAATTCTACGCAGTTCACGCTTACAAAGCTAGAACTTCCAAGATCAGACTTCCATACGGAAGAAGACCAACAACCGTTGGAATCCCTCTATTCAGAATTACATCCTCGAACTTGTCTTCGGATAAGTCTCTTTGAACAAACTCGACGAACCCTCAGACTTTGTTAAGCACTTTGTGCGTAACACAGTGTATGGTATTGGCCCGTACATTGCTGACTATCCTGAGCAGACACTTTTAGTTTGTATTGTACAAGGTTGGTGCCCTAGGTATGCTGCCATGTCTGCAAGTCTTACACTTTTAATCTAAAGCATCTATCTTTACAGATGCACAGCAACTCCTCAGAATCTAGATGTACCAAGAGCATGACAGATGTGTGAACACACAGAAGCTCTACTCAATTTGTTCAGCTTGGATATGATCTGGGATGAATATGGAGTAGTCAGTAACATTGTGGTATGTTGTTTGCTTTCTTAACTAATTTTACTACTTAATAGTTTCTTATATAGCCATTCATAAATAATTCCCCCATGCTGATATACACAAAGTCTTGTCCCCCAATTTACTACATCAAATAATCAAGGGAACATTCAAAGACCATTTAGTCTCATGGGTCAAAATATATCTGGTTCAAACACATGCCAAAAAATGAGCAGATGAGATCCTGGATGATATTGATCATTGGTGTGTATTCCTGGCTTTCTCTTAGAATCTAGGCTAATCAAACTCGTTAGAATTGCCTTAGCTATATCTTCCCTGGCCTACAAAGATTTTCAGAGGGCCGCAGCTTCAAACAGTGGACAGGGGACGATTCAAAAGCCTTGATGAAGGTATAACCGCTATTATTTTAACCATTATTGAAGAGTTGACTTCTTATTTTTCTAGGTTTATTTACCAGCTATTACAGGCCATGTACCCAATGATATGGCTTGCACTTTTTGTGCTTTTTTGGAGTTTTGTTATCTTGCTCGACAAGATGTACAAGATGAGGAAACTATTGCTCAAATACAAAATGCACTATCACGTTTCTATCAGTACCACACAATCTTTCAAACACTTGGTGTGTGGCCAACTGGTTTCTCCCTACCACGACAACACTTGCTCATGCATCATTGTATGCTAATCCAACATTTTGGAGCTCCCAATGGCCTCTGTTCATCAATCACAGGGGCAAAACATATTAAAGCCGTCAAAAAACCCTGGAGGCAATCAAACCACTATGAAGCCCTTGGACAAATGCTTCTGACAAACCAGAGGCTCGACAAGCTTGCTGCATGCTGCACCGATTTTGAAAAGTGTGGGATATTGAGAGGGCATATCTTAGAGTATGCATGGGTAAACACTGTCTCCCCAGGTAAGGCTACCAGCATTTAAATGTTTCTGTATTCACTAACTGATGCTGTCCTAAGATTCTGAGGATCAACAAACTTAACTTCACCTTGACAACAACGAAACCTCCAGCAATAATGGAGCCGAAGCTGGGGCTGTCCATGACCCTAGTGTTATTAGCCATGTAGAGCTAGCAAGGATTTGTAGTAAGTTTTCTCTAACACGTCATGACCAAAAGACATCCCACAGCTAACTATGTATTTAAAAAGTGGCTACATGAAAATGGCCAAAGAACTTGGACAGCAAATCAACCAACCAAACCTCCTTGAATTGATTCAAAGGTTTTTATTTAGCCAGAAGCATTTGAATGAGCCCAACGCACCGTCCCCCTTTGATGTACCATTGCCCTGGCCAACATTTTAATGCCAAAATATCTGTCTTTCATTCCGCAATGGCTTACTACCACACACCAAGTAACCCAAGTGGTATTCAAGGGATATGACACAAGATTATCCGTTCAACTCCAACATGGCAAAAAGGGTCCCACCGATGTAACTGTGTGTTTGTTGAATGTGACCCTACACTACCTGGGATATCCAGCCTCAACATTGTTCGTGTATTGCTATTTTTTTCATTCTCTTTTGAAGGCACTAACTACCCATGTGCAATGATACAATGGTTTCCCCATGTGGCTGAGGAGGCTGATGAATGAACAGGACTGTGGTTAGTTAGCCTGGATTTTGATGAGGATAACTCACCTACTATAGAAATCATACATGTAGATTGTATTCTATGTTCTGCTCATCTTATGCCAGTTTATGGTAGCAATTTTGCCAACTCATCCATTACTTTTGAGGACTCCCTAGATTTCTTTCATACTTTCTATGTAAATAGATTTGTGGATCACCATGCTTTCCAAATCACATCAATATGAATCAATTTACTTTGATTTTTGATTTACTAGTACTTATACAGCTTGAAAGTGAGTCTACAAGCATATGTTTTCTTCTCGCTCTTTTTGGTCTTACTCTATCATAGCTGTCTTATTTTTTCATGACCCGGACATCCTTAAACTTGGATCCACACCCGTGTACAGTGATTCTGGACCTTCTGGGCATACAACAAATCAGTATGCTTTCCAAGTACGCCTTGGTAGCTTAGTTGGTAAAGCACCAGACCATGAAAGCTGGAGTCCCAGGTTCAAGCCCTGGCCAATGCATATTTTCTCATACTATAAACAAATGTTATAATTTGTCACCATACTGTGGAGTCTCAGTGACACTCGCAATTGGAGTTTAATGTATTGTTTGAACCAGCATAACAACCTCAACATTGTGGAGGCATAAGCCAAGACAGCCAATATTCTGATAAAGCAGGATTATGATAGAGATGAAGTAAGGGACTCAGTCAATGGATGAAAAGACTGAGTTTTTTGTAAGTACCTATAGGATAGAAGTAAGAGACTAATATAATATCAGTATAATTCTGTAGATATTGTAATGTAGAGTCCTTACCTTAATCAATCCTCAGTCAATGGATAAAAGGTCGAAATGTAAGGATGAATGGAAAAGTGAGTAAGTGCAAGTTTCAAGGAATGCCCAATGTCTGTATTAGGAAGGATATTCATGTGTGCATAGTTTGCACTACTTATGGCTATTAATGTCTACCTATTGCTCATACTTGCTGTGTGTGGACTGCACACTCACTATATCCTGTATGCTGAAACAACTATGGCCACACTGGAAGAGCAGGTTCCTTTGCTGCTCAAGTAGGTGCAGGTACTTGCCCTAGCACCTTTGGTGGCTGGTATTATGACCTACTATGCAGTGAAAAATAATATATATATTTGATATATATTATATCTTATCAAAAATCTAGTTGTCCCCAATTGTGGCAAAGCCACATGTTTTATCTAGTAAATAAGATGCTCAAGGTGATTGCTTATATACTATTGGTAGTTTGTGCATACATTGTACCACCATACATATACTTGTATTAGTCCACCTTTACACAATATTAATTAAGCATTTAAGTTAACTTCATGCCACACAAGCTACCCCCTGAGTAAAACTACACACACCCTATTATTACATGCTGAGCTCCTGGAATCATGGTGTAGCATGGGTAGCTGCTAGTTATATTATAAGTAAAGTAGATAAGTAGATGAGAAATTGTTTATTGGGGAGGGTATTACTTCTGTTATTTAGTTTTTTTGCTTTTTCTCTCACTTTTTTGATAGTTTTTTTTTACTGTATTTTGTTTTCTTGATATGGTTTATCATTTATACCCACTTACCTACATCACTATGTATACATAAACTTGTATATTAATATCAATATGTTTTTTAAGACCATACAAAATCAGCCTGAGTAAAATTAATATAATAAAACCTATATACAACATTTGAAATTTATTCATTTTAAGAAAAGTTCACACTGAGTATCATCTTTTATTTAAAAAGTTTGTAAATTTGGCCATTTTTGTTTTAGGTTGTGAGAGTAGTTATATAGTTATATATTTATATAAGTATGGATGTTAGTAATTTGTATCAGCTGATACTAGTTCAAAATATATTCACAATTCTATTGTTCTTTACAATCCTGTCCTATCTTGTATTACCCTAAATTTTCCCAGCTTTGAACTGGGGTTTGAGTCCTGGTCCACTATAGCTGCCATCACAATGACAACTGAAATCTGTGCTCACCACACAGCAAGTTAAATCAACTACTTATAAGTTCAAATCATAACAAAAGATTGTGTAAACAGATGTGTTTGTCAACTCTTATTAATAACAAGAAAATACAATATTCAATAGACAGTACTGCAGAGTCCAATGCTTCCTACTCTCTAGTTACTCACATTGGACTCTAGGTACTGTATACCTGTCATACTCTCTAATAATAAAGTTACTCACATTGGACTCTAGTTCCAGTCCCTGATTGCTCTCAGCAAGTGGCTAGACACTTCCTTCAAGCTTTGTTCTTAATAGATGTAACAGCCATTTTTTCTTCCAGCCACTCGCTTCTGAAGTTGGCGGCGGTTCCTTCTTTCATGTATGACAGTACAAAGGTTATCTTTCTCTTTTCATCTCCAAAGTATGTGGGATCTTCTTCGAAGTGAAGTGAGACATGCTCCATGAAGTCCTTAAACTTTGTCTGGTCCCCATTGAATGTTGGAGGGTTGTCTAATGCACTCCTAGTTCTTCTGGGTTCCCTCTTCTCTGCACCTTTTTCTCTGTCTGGTGTCTCGGAGTTGATAATGAGCTGTTGCTCCCATAGTCTCTGATAGTCTTCTTTCTCTTCCTCCACTCTTTCTGCTGCTCTGTGCGCCATTGTCCGCCCTTCTCTTTCTTTTTTGGTTGCTTTCATTACTCTCCTGGCAACTTCTGCTTCTAGCATTCTTTCCATCCATTCTTGGATCTCTGGGGTTAAATCAGTTGGTATTGTCGGTTGAGTCTGGCTGGGTCCAGCTTCCGGCAATGCCCCGATTAGGTCGGTCATGCTGTTTGTCATACTGCTTATTGATGGTTTTCTTTGCCGAAATTGCATGAATTCAATGGAGTTTAGGTACGACAGGTTTGGGTGATTCTTGTTTTATTTGTGGTGTAGGTGATCGTGGGGATAGGAATCTGATTGGTTCAATTTCTGGTAATGGGAAGTCTCCACACCAGATATATGTAGTTGTATAGTTTTGTTCGGTTTCTATTCAAGTTTTCAATTTGTCTCTACACATGTACAGGAGTTCACCAATGACAAATCAGGTCAATACACTGCTGTAAAGCTTGTAGATACTGTCTTTCCACTTTTGATAATCTGGTCCTCTTCTGCCCAGAACTATCTTGTACGTATGGTTGATATAAGGTGTTTACAAAGGGTAGGTAAAATGTATAGTACTAATTTTGGGGCCCAAATGGTTGTCCCAAAATAACCCACTTATTAAGCTGTCAGTTCTTCTCCCGACTGGCGGATGCAAGTGCACGGCCTGGTCAAAGGTAAGAGAATTTGAACTGTAGGTAAAGTTTTATCTAAACTTCGCTCAAGTCTACACCGGGTAAAGTTGTAACTAGGGGAATTGGAGTGAGGGGAATTTCCTCGAGAGATTCTACATCTCTGGGAAAGAATGAGATGATGGTGGATGGACGTGGAGGGATGGGGATTGATGTGGTAGGGTTTAAGTTGGTTGTTATAGTTGTGTATATGAGATATGAGATGACAAATAGGATTGGTAGGGCAAAAGTTAGGATGATGATTTTTGAATCATTTTTATGGACACATATTTTTTTAGAATGCCTGACTGGCAATAAAGGAACTGTGTTGATACTGATATTGTTTTGCCTTGCCTTTTTTTACTGCATCTTCCCATGACATTATGATTTTCTTGCTCTCTTTCTGCTATTGGACTTTATTTTATGGCTGTACAAACCTATGACATTACCTACACAGCATTCATTGTTCTATCCCTTTCTTTTCCTTTTTTTTGACAATCTTATCCTGTACTATCTGTGCAGGATTTGTCAGCATACATTCATTCATGTTCTTTCTCATTTTTTTTGCAAAGCTATACTGTGCATAGCCTACCTTTCTTTTACTATATAAACCCCTGTATTTTACCTTATAAAAAAAGAAATCCAAACCAGACTTCTTCTCTAATCTCAAGTCCACTTCTTACTGCTACTTGTGATCTAGTGTGGTCACAATACTTCCCACTGCTACCACTGTTATCTGCTGCCATTGTCACTTGCCACTTTTGAAGCCATTATTATCCCTTTTGATTAGAGTCCTTCTGAGCACTACAGTCTGTGCGCCAGGAGCCTGCTATCACTGGGAACTTTGTCACCTCGTCATTTTGTCATTCTTAAACTTACCTTGTGCTACGATTAGCAAGGTAGTGCTCGTCTATACTCGTCCCAAAGCCCCTATCTTTTATCTTCCAACTATCCCTCCTCCTCAAAACCCACACGCATACATCTCTGGGTTTTACTTTGAAGGATCATTATACACACCACCCCATGAACAACCAGATCACCCACTGTTCTAGGAGGCAAAGCCCATAAACAAGTTCTGTGGAATCTGGGAGGATTGTGTGTTAGTTTGTTGTTGTGTGTGGTTTTCTAACAACAGTTCTCATCATTGACAGTGTATTCTTTACATTACTTGCATACTTATTGTAATAGCAACAAATTAGTGACAATTGTTATATTTGGATCTCATCTGTGTACCATCTGCAATTGCTTAGCACCTCTGAGAAAGTTTCATGTCTTGGCTTCATGCAGTCATACCAGCCATGTTTTGAGACACCCTTACCCCAAACAAGTTGACCACTCCTATATATTGATATAAGGCTGTACCATGGTTCATAATGTTTCCACTGAGTATACACTTGGGCCATGCCAAGGAACTTTCTGGTAGTCCTGCTATGTCCAGGCAGGCTTCAACTGCTTTCATGATGTACCAACAACCTCTTGACACCCATGACACCAGGCAATCTGCTGCTGAACCTGCTATAGTCTGCTAATCTATGCCAAGCCCGTCCAGTGCAGGTGTTTGTGTGCTGATTTTTGCCACCCGCCATCAGGCAATAGCAGGAATCAACCAAAAGAGGATTTTGCAGTGTGCAACGGGTAAATGTTTGATTGTCTGCCATTACACTGGTACCACATGCAGAACACTATTATTTTGTAGTTAATGGCAGGGATGTTATACTGGTGAATACTGAGTGACCATGTAAAATATCCATACATAGATATTCTACATACTATTTGCACTGATGAATGTTATAAAAATTCAAGCCACATTCACAACATTAACATGTCTGTTCCATGTTACTTCCCTCACCTTTGGTGCACATTGTGACATTCACCTCACTGTTTTCTATCCTGCGCCCTGGCTTTCATGTGTTGCAACGTGGGATATTGGCCATTGCTCATAGTGTCTTTGGGCTGGATATCCTGGATAGGGATGCCAAAGTTCAGTTCGTTTTGGTTCTCAAACACTTTAGTCTGAACCCCAAACTGAACCTACAGTTTAAGTGCTCGGACCAGACTGAACCTGGACTGGGTTTGGTTGGTTCAAACCGTGGACAAATTAATGCTCTATGATGGGACATGGGGTAATTCCAGAGGCGGACACTTGAGGGAGGGCCTAGATGATATGTTGACATGTTACCTGAGTCCTCCCTCAAATGGTGTGGCTGTGGAGAAGGTGGTGGTGGTGGTGGTGGTGGCGACAAGGAGGCGGTGGCGGCGGTACAAGGAGGAGGAGGTGGTGAGGTAGTGGTGGTGGTGGTGTTAAAGTTCGTCAGTTCGAAGAGGTTTGGGCAATAGCAAAAATGCCCAAACTATACCAAACCAAACCTTCTCTTAGGGTTTGGTTTGGCGGTTATCAGTTCTGAACTGTTTGCCTGAACCAAACTTTGGCATCCCTAATCCTGGACAATCAGCTCTTTTTAACATTATCAGTGAAAAAGTAGCACCCACTGGCGGTCTCCCAGTTACACAATATCCTGTTGACTATGTGTATGAGATTCCTATGACAGACATGGACTTGCAGCACAATGCGACCAGCCCTGGTTGCACATATAAATGGTACACAGGCACACCAGTCTATGACTTTGGCTATGGTCTACGCTACACAACTTTCAGCCACAAGTGGGCCAAAGCACCATCAAGCACGTATAGCATTCAAACACTTGTGCAGTCCGGAAATCTATACTCGTATCTTCACCTGGCACCTTTTGACACATTCACTATCAATTTTACCAATGCAGGCAATGTTACATCTGCTTTTGCTTCTTTGCTATTTGTTAACAGAACATATGGACCATCACCATACCTGAATAAGTCTATAATCACTTCTGCTTGTCTTCATGATATCGCATCTGGAGATACGGCATCTGTGGCATTAGCAGTTACCTTAGGGTCTATTGCCAGAGCGGACACCTATGGTAACATGTAGCTATATCCTGGAACTTAGTTACTTTGGATACATTGGGAGTTCTCACATACTAATTCCAACTGACAGGCAGTGCTACTCAGATCACGGATGTAACAACCAAGAGTTAGTTACTCTGGCGCACACAGGAACACACTATAAAGATAATGATGAGGGAGTGGTTACCCCTTAAGATGCAGAGAGTTAGTTGGTATACAACAGGAGGACTCGCTGAGGAGTCTCCTGGATCTATTGGGGTTTATATACTACTACATGTTTGTTTGTACATGTGTACTATACAGTTGATAGATACAGTGGCTGATGATGTCATGGGGCCTAGCCCGCATGGCCAGCTCCACTGTGTGAGAGAGTTGTGTCTATAATAAGAAGAAAGGCAATGCGGCGCGAGAAAGAGGAGTTTGGACAAAAGGGGAAGTGCCGCGTGGTACCATGTGTGAAAGCTAAAGTACAAGGTTAAAGCGGAGAATAAAAGTAAAGGGAAGGTCCGGAAATTGTGTTATCATAACAACGGAATTGTGAGGCAACGATAAACTATAACAAAACGAAACCTGTCTCCTTCTGCACTTGCAGGGAGTAAGGGGTTCGATGAGCTTGAGGTCGACAGACACTAGTAAATATAGCGAGTAGAGGACTTTGAGAGGTAAGCTTCAAAGGTTTTCGTTGAGGAGTAAAGCGGGTAAATTCAGTAATAGAAAACTAAGGAGCCATACATGAATAGGTAAGGCTTTATATAGTGAACTGTTTGTTTCCTCAGACCGAAAGGAGAATATACGAAAAGTGGTCTGAGGAATCAATCGGCCAATAAGAAAAAGTGAGAACAACTATCGTACAACTTTTAACTTGATTAATCAGCGGTGAGAGATTTGTACTAATAATAGAGGTTTGTTACGCGTGTTCAGGAACCGTATCCTCATAATGAGGTACGATCCGGAACAAAGCATTTATTAGTATATCCAGGCCTTACTGGGGCTTGGAGCTGGTTGGCGAGATGCCTACTACCAGTCCCTACTCATTGTGCTGGCTGGCTGGGAGCGATACCCAGTCTCTGATCTGTGATATAAAATGGTAGCGATGGTTAAGAAAGCCTGTGAGGGCTATGAGAAGTAAAATGGCAAATGATACCTCTAGCCCTAGAGCCAGAGGTGTAATGGGAAAAGCATTCGAGAACCAAGACATAGCGAAGATAAGAAAATAATAAAATGGTCCTTACATGTATTAGTATAAATACCCCAATAGATCAAGGAGACTCCTCAGCAAGTCCTCCTGTTGTATACCAACAAACTCTCTGCAGCTTAAGGGGTAACCACTCCCTCATCACTACCTTTATAGTGTGTTCTTGTGTGCGCCAGAGTAACTAACTCTTGGTTGTTACATTAAGACTTGCTCTTCTACTCTCCCGCACGTTGTGCAAAAAAGTCCCACTGGGCACCCGGACTCCAGGGTGAAGGAAATTTGGTTATTGTTTGGGAATATCCCACATAGCAGATAGGTGTGCTCTTTGCGACGGCCTTGTAGTGCTTTGGGAGAAGAAACAATACCTTTGATACGCGGCCCCCAGCGTTAAGGGGAGTACTGTAGCTCAACAATAATGTGCACACTATTGTTGATTAAATTTAGAAATACAAAACTTCTTCTTCCAATACCTCTGACCAGGCCGGGCACTTGCCTCCACCAGTCTGGAGAAGGGTTGACAGCTTAACAAGCGGACCACCCCTGACAACTGTTCGGACCAGGATTTATTACGAATACTTTTTATATACTTTTTCAAATACTATAGTGTGGGTAGTCGGAGATTGAGATCTGATACTCAGCTGGGAAGAGGTTGATCCGCAGATAGCAAGCGGGGACCCCCAGTTACCTTTTTTTTACATTACCAAAGAGAACAAGTCGACATGTTGTCACAACCGGATATGAACAGTCTGCTGCACAACATGCGTGCACAGATTTAGGCGTTAACAAATGAGCTCACCGAGATTCAGGCTGCCCCAGCAGCGGAATCTACGGTTGAGCGAAAATTCAACAAGAAAGTCGAGATCGTCGCTGACCCCGGCGCTTTTGAAGGAGATAGGGCGCAATTTGCCAAATAGTGGATCAAGCTCCAGATTTGGATCAAAGCAAACTGGGATGCGTTTGCTGATGATTTTAAAATAGCAATAGCTGTGCTGTCAAGACTGAAAGGACCTGTGGCGGGTCAATACGCCCAAGTAAGAATGCAGGAGTTGTTACAATAACACAATTTTCGGACCTTCCCTTTACTTTTATTCTCCACCTTAACCTTGTACTTTAGCCTTCACACATGGTACCACACGGGATTTTCCTTTCTCGCACCGCATTGCCTTTCTTCTTATTTTAGACACAAATCTCTCACACAGTGGAGCTAGCCATGCGGGCTAGGCCCCATGACATCATCAGCCACTGTATCTATCAACTGTATAGTACACATGTACAAACAACCCTGTAGTAGTATATATACCCCAATAGATCCAGGAGACTCCTCAGCGAGTCCTCCTGTTGTTAACCAACTAACTCTCTGCAGCCTAAGGGGTAACCACTCCCTCATCATCTTCCTTATAGTGTGTTTCTGTGTGCGCCAGAGTAACTAACTCTTGGTTGTTACAGGAGTGCTACACAGCGGGAGTGTGGCCTACCTGGGATGACCTCAAAGTCGAGATTGAAAAATACTTCAAACCCCAAGCTGAGTGTGACTGGGCACGTCGGCAAATCCGTCCCTTCAAACAAGGAAACATGAGGACGGATGACTTTATTACCCGGTTCCTGGCCCTCTCCATCCAAGGGGGTCTAGGGAATGAACATGCAATGGAGTTGTTGGAGCGCAATGTGTCACCGGCCATTGCCCGACAGCTCTACATACAAGATATGCAGAGCGAGAACCTTGCAGCAGCTGCTGAGGAGGTTCGAAAAATTGGTAGGGCCATAGAGCTCTACAATATGCAATTCCGTGGCGGGTCCACCACCAAAAACAATGTTCCCCAGAGGCGCCCTGGGTCATCAAACCACCATAAACACTCTCACGGGTTCAAGCCGTTCAGGCTGCAGCCAGGACAGGGTGTTCCTATGGATATTGGTGCGGTCCAAGGCAGACAGATGCGCAGATTCAAGGGCAACTGTTACAACTGTGGCCAAGAAGGACACATGTCCCGAGATTGCAGAAACAGGGTGCAGGCCGCCCAACAAAAAAATAACCAACGGTGCGCCTGGCGTGCCAATTAGAAACAGAAAAATCGGACAATTGGCTCCAGACTCTGGCCGGTCATTCATACGACAAAATCCAGGCCTTCTTTTACAACCAGCAGGTCACTGAAATGAAGACCCAGGGAAAAGAGTTCAGAGCTTAGGTCACTTGGGTGCCTTCGCTCCACGAAACAATGAAGTAAACCACAACAAAGTGGCCCCTGCTTTGGGGTGTTGCACGAGCAATAATGGAAAGAAGGGGATGGCTCCCCAATTTGTAAATAGATTTTTGAGTTTACTATCTGAAGTATGTACTTGTTTGCACAGTTGTGGCTGTGGATTTATCTTGGACCCTCCTGCTGATATCGCTGCTTTGAGCGCTGATGCAGTGGGTCAAGAAAATGAAGGAGTTAACGCTGAAATAGTTATAATACCACCGCTGTACCAGTGTCTCCTTTGGAGCGTGGCCCCGGTGAGACAAACACTAGGGTGCTTAATTCTGGTAAAAATTAAATAGAAAAACATTTAGCTTTTGACACTTCTTTTTCTTCTTTGGAGCCACCCTTTCCCGAAATCCCAAGGCGTGTGTTGATGTGCACATATTTATTCCATAAAAAGATCCGTTTAGGTGTTGGTGTGGAAAACCTTGCCCAGGGCATAGTACACCCAACCAACGCACTGCTTGATTCAGGTGCCAACGGCATCTTCATAGTGTAAAATTAGATGTATCTATTCCCGTCTATAATGTTGACGGTACGCTTAACGCAGGTGGCTGTATCACACACAAATGTTCCTTTGTTGTCAAGTACCAAGGACACAGGGAATGAGTCACTGCCGAAGCTACCCAACTAGGGAAGATTAATTTAATCTTGGGCTGGACCTGGCTATTCAAACACAATCCTGAGATTGACTGGCAGACAGGGGTTGTCACATTGTCACGTTGCCCTCAGGAGTGTGTGAACTTGGGTAAACCGAATCACGTCCGTCACAATGAGCGTCTTGAAAAGATAAACACTGGTCACGTTTATGAGCTCAGATCTTTAGAAAAGATTGACAATGACAATGACGAGGTGAAACCCGAGGAAGAGATTAAGAGGCTGGTACCTCCCAAATACCATGACTTCTGGAAAGTCTTTTCAAAACATAAATCAGAGCGCTTTCCAGAGGCTAAAACTTGGGACCATGCTATAGATTTGAAGGACACCTTCAAACCGAGAAAAGGACACATGATACCACTCTCTGCTCCAGAAAGAGATGAGGTGTCAAGTTCCATAGACGAACAGCTTAGGAAGGGTTACATCAGACCTTCCAAAAGCCCCATGACGTCCCCGGTGTTCTTCATTCCTAAAATGGATGGAAAGAAGCGTATGATTATGGACTATC
Source organism: Serpula lacrymans var. lacrymans S7.9 (assembly GCF_000218685.1). Taxonomy (NCBI): domain Eukaryota; kingdom Fungi; phylum Basidiomycota; class Agaricomycetes; order Boletales; family Serpulaceae; genus Serpula; species Serpula lacrymans. Next base: position 3,024,011 of record NW_006763294.1, on the reverse strand, counting down.
GTTATGTGAATGAGCACACAGTTAAAAATGTGTATCCACTACCTTTGATCAGTCAGCTAGTAGACAAATTGGCTGGCGCCAAGATCTTCACAAAGACGGATCTCAGATAGGGATACAATAATGTATGAATCAAAGGAGAAGATGCTTGGAAGGCTGCGTTCACATGCCACCGAGGATCCTTCGAACCCCTTGTTATGTTTTTTGGGTTGACCAACTCACCGGCAACCTTCCAGAGCATGATGAACAAGATTTTTGCGGATATGGAAAACTGTGTCGTCATTTACATTGACGATTTGTTAATATTTACAAAGTTGGATGATGAGGCTGAGCATAACAGGATCGTGCAAGAAGTCCTTTGACGCTTACAGGAACGGGACCTATTCGTCAAACCCGAAAAATGTAATTTTAAAGTGAAGGAAGTAGACTTCCTCGGGATGATCATAGGCCAGAATGAAATCAGGATGGATCCTGAGAAAGTTCAAGCTATATTGAACTGGCCAGAACCTACTCGCGTCAAAGGAGTTAGGGCCTTCCTTGGCTTAGGAAATTTCTACCGAAGGTTTATCAAAAACTTTGCAAAAATCACGAGACCGTTGAACGATCTCACTAAAAAGGACATTGTTTGGCACTGGGGCACCAAAGAACAAGAAGCTTTTGATAAGCTTAAACAGGCATTTACAACATCGCCCATATCAGCATTTCCAGAATTAGACAAAGAGTTCTGGCTAGAAACCGACTCTTCTGATTTTACTACTGGGGCTGTTTTGTCAATTGAATGCCCTGACAATCTTTGGAGGCCTTGTGCCTATTTATCACATAGTTTGTCGCCTACAGAGCGCAACTATCAAATTTACGACAAAGAGATGCTAGCCATCATTAGAGCCTTAGAGCACTGGCGGCACTACTTAGAAGGTGCGAGGCACTAATTTGAAATTTAAACTGATCACAAGAACCTGGAGTATGTTATGATGGCCCAAGACTTGAACCGGAGACAGGCCCGCTATGCGGTATACTTGTCTAGGTTTAATTATAAATTAATTCATAAGCCTGGAAGCTCTATGTGGAAAGCAGATGCTTTATCCAGAAGAGAGGATTATGCCAATGTCATCAAAGATGTCAACAAAGGTGTCACCCTGATAGATCAATCAAGGGTTGCCAATGTTAGAATCGGGCAGGATTTTGATCTTCTGGAAGTCTTCAAGAAAGACATCTCCTCAGAAGTGAAGGTGTGCCTTGATGGCAATAAAAACTATTTATGGGAAGACGGGCTCTTCTATTTTAAAGACAAAATCTATGTGCCTGAGTCCGCAAGGATCAAGGTAATAGATAGACATCATGACACCCCAGTGGCTGGGCACCCTGGGTGGCAACAAACAATGGAGTTGATCTCCAGAAACTATATGTGGCCTGACATGGTCAAAGACGTACAGGAATAATTAAAATCCTGTCTGAGATGTGCCATGGCAAGGAATTCTCATCAACCGCCGGCCGGTAAACTAATGCCAAATCCGATACCAGCTGGTCCCTGGCAGGATATATTGGTTGATTTCACGACTGATCTACCTGAATCAAACAGGTATAATTCAGTAATGGTGGTAGTAAATCACTGCTCCAAAGAAGTAGTGTTCATACCCACCAACAAAACTATTACTGCTGCTGGTATGGCAGACTTATTTAAAGATTTTGTATGGTCTACCCATGGGTTACCATAAATGGTCATCTCAGATAGGGGACCACAATTTGCTAGCAAATTTACAAAAGAATTATGCTGGATGCTGGGCATTAAACCTAAACTATCAACGGTGTTCCATCCGCAGACTGATGGACAAACAGAGAGGCTCAATCAGGAATTGAAGCCATGTCTCCATATATTTATCAATGACAGACAGACGGATTGGGCTAAGTGGCTAAAAATAGCCCAATTCTCTTATAATATCAAACAGTCGTCGGCTACAGGAAAGGCACCATTCAAGGTTACTACATTGTACCTCCCCAGAATGAGTGTAGAACCTGGCTTTGCCACAATTGGGGACAACTAGATTTTTGATAAGATATAATATATATCAAATATATATATTATTTTTCACTGCATAGTAGGTCATAATACCAGCCACCAAAGGTGCTAGGGCAAGTACCTGCACCTACTTGAGCAGCAAAGGAACCTGCTCTTCCAGTGTGGCCATAGTTGTTTCAGCATACAGGATATAGTGAGTGTGCAGTCCACACACAGCAAGTATGAGCAATAGGTAGACATTAATAGCCATAAGTAGTGCAAACTATGCACACATGAATATCCTTCCTAATACAGACATTGGGCATTCCTTGAAACTTGCACTTACTCACTTTTCCATTCATCCTTACATTTCGACCTTTTATCCATTGACTGAGGATTGATTAAGGTAAGGACTCTACATTACAATATCTACAGAATTATACTGATATTATATTAGTCTCTTACTTCTATCCTATAGGTACTTACAAAAAACTCAGTCTTTTCATCCATTGACTGAGTCCCTTACTTCATCTCTATCATAATCCTGCTTTATCAGAATATTGGCTGTCTTGGCTTATGCCTCCACAATGTTGAGGTTGTTATGCTGGTTCAAACAATACATTAAACTCCAATTGCGAGTGTCACTGAGACTCCACAGTATGGGAGGAAGTGTTTTTTGCATTTTTTGCACACACAACAACAAGAGGTTCTACCACAGTAACCACCTTTGTTGTAATGCTGTTGATACTTTGTGCACACACTACAATTATGCATGTGTGCAATGGCACCTGCAAACATAATAAAGCTTCTCTTAGGAGCACCTTGTTGACACATACAGCGCCCACAGGAGGATTAATGATCACAAGAAGCAGATCACAAGCTAGAGCTTGAGTCATCCTTTCCATGTTTCCTGCTACTCCTAATGGATACAGTGGATGTGGTGGATTGTTGGCTAACTGAGGTATGTTATATTACACTTTATAGAGATTACTCTAAACTGACATCTATTGTAGTTTCACTTAGGTAAATAATATCAGTTGTTTCTATAACCTCTTAGGCAGCGGCTGAGTTTCACTTAGATTTATTAATACCATGGCAGGGCCACCAGCAGATTCTGTGTGAACCCATGGATTTGAGAGGAACAGATGGTTACTGAGTGAGTCCCATATGGCAAAACCTTCTTTCTGAATACTAATACTGGATATGTGGTGCATCCCAGAGAATAGAAATGACTCAATATTTTTTGGTTTGTTTGGACCAGAGACAAAACCTCCTGGTATGACATGTTTTTTCTTGTAATAATGCTGGTATCCAACAGTCTGATGCCTTGTTACAATATAACTAAGCTTTTTTGATGGAGAACATGAGAACAGGATTACTAAATTTTATCTTGCCTGCTCAAACAGCATTTAGGTAGTGATCTCCTGTCAAAAGGTTGTCATATTTTTCTATGCGGTGACCCTGTATAATTGTTTCTGTGATCTGTTGGGTCTGTCTGTCTCAATATTGTATCTTATTAGCGGACTTGGGATCTCTCTAGAGGGCTTGTATTTGAGGATCAAGTGGTCTGGTGTGGAACATCTGGTGAGGGATCTTCTTGCTACCTCTGCTTTGTGCGAGTTTGACTTGATTGTAGTGAGGCTCTGTACAGCATAGACATATTTCTGAGTTACCAAAAGGGCTTATGTAGGCCAAAAATGAATTGACACACATATTATGTACTACTAATTGGACACTGCTTAGATTAGCAACAAGATATTTTACTTGGTAAAATGGCAGAATTTTACCCTTGTTCTGAGGGTATAGCCTGTAATAGGCTTCACATACTTTGTTATGGACATCCTCTGTATCTGGCAGCTGATATAGAGCTATATAAAAAAACCAATATCAGGTCAGGTTGATGTTAGTAAGGCAATAAAGCTGAGTATGACTTTGAAGAGTATTGATATGAGCACAAATCCAAACTAATCTTGAACTAAGGAAATGATACATCAAGTATCTACTCCTTATATAATGAATAACAAGGGTCAGACCAAAAGGGAAAAGGATAGGAAAATAGTCTGACTCAACAATTAACCAATAAGAAAAAAGGAAGAAGTGGCGTGATCTATTGTAATTACTAATCATGTGGGAAAAGTCTTTAGTAAGGAATATGTGATTGGCTGGATCAGTAACCCCATAGGAAGGTGCTGATTCATAGTCTGTATCACTGATTAATCTCTCACCAAAGTATTTCTGTGAAAAGCTTTTGATCAGAGCTATATCAATTGGATGTCTTCTTGTGAACAAGAGAAGAGTCTCCAATGCTGAAAATACGATATAATGTAAGTGTGAAGAGAGAATAGAAAGAAAAGAAAGATAAGTAAAAGAGTCCCAGCAGTGACTTCTAGTCCAATGGCTAAGGGAGTTACTGGAAACAATTGAGAGAATCAAGTCATAGCAGAATGCAATTAGAAAAATTGATTCCTCACACTCTGCAGCTTGAGTGACCATGAGATATAAATCAATAGAGTAGCAGATGTAGGGGTCTTCAATTGTATGAATGTCTTAAGGTGGGTTACAAAGTTGGTCAAGTGAGTCTGGATATATATTTGTACACAGGTCCTCCAAGGACACATTCTATATAGCCTGTACAAAGTCAAGTGAAGCCTTGAGATTGTTGATTTTTGTGAGGCTGGCTAATCCTCCTGAGCTGTAATCTTGCGCACTGTCTACATATAAATGTTCAGCATGCTAAGATTGTATGTTAGTTTCTGTATCAGGACAAGATAAATAAAACTTACTTCGCATGAATCAGATTTATCACTAAGTGGTGATTCAGGAGTCTTGATATTTGGGTATCTTAACATCTTGGTGTTGCTGATTGTTCTGTAGGAGAGTGATGAGTAACTGTAAGACTGAATATTAGTTTGTTATAAACCTCAATCTCTGTATGATTATGATTGATTTGATCTTGTTTGAGGAATTGTCCAATATCAGGACCAATGTAGCCTTGAGTTCTGTGTCCAAGTCCTCTCTGACATGAAACAGCCTCCTTTGCAGTGGACAGGGCAATTACACCATTACTGTTTGTTAAGTCTATATCCAGCGTTGTATTGCACTTGGTCCTTGTCTTGTGCCGTCTCTATGCTCAACCACTATAAATCAGCATGTAAGTTAGCATGTGAAGTGGCTTGTAAAATCTCATCTATAGCAGTGTGGAATGGAAAGTAAATGAGGTAGTTGTATTGCATGCAATCTACATCAGTGATATGCCTCTATCACTGGCGCTAATGGCACATGATGCAACAATGTGCTTTGAGTCCAAAGTGTAAGGACCATTTATGTTTTCTTATTTTTTTGTTCCATGTCTTGGTCTTCAGACACTTTCCCCATTACACCTCAGGCTCTAGGGCTAGAGGTATCCTTTTCCATCTTGCTTCCCATAGCCCTAACATGCTCTCTTAACCATCACTACCACTTTATATTGCAGATCAGAGATTGGGTAGTTATTACAATTGACATATCAGCATCTACTTACGTGTAACAACCAAGAGTTAGTTACTCTGGTGCACAACTAGAACAAGCAAAGAGTGGAGATATGAGAAAGGGATCACCCCTTAGGCTGCAGTGAGTTAGTTGGTATACAACAGGAGGAATCGCTGAGGAGTCTCCTTGATCTATTGGGGTATATATACTACTACAGGTTGGTTTGTACATATGTACTATACAGTTGATAAAGGCAGTGGCTGATGATGTCAGAGGGTGCAGCCCGTGTGACCAGCTCCACTGCATGAGAGAGTTTGTGTCTAAAAGAAGAATAAAGGCAGTGCTGCGCGAGAAGGTGGAGTTCTAACGAAAAAAGAAAGTGCCGCATGGCACGGAGTTTGAACTATAGTAAAAGGTTAAAGCGGAGAATGAAAATTAAAGGAAAGGTCCGAAAATTGTGTTATTGTAACACTACCCCCCCTCTAAGGCTCGACTTCCAGGCAAGACCAAATACCGGAGGTAGTGGTTAAATTTTCGAGCATAGGTTGAAAAAGAGAATTAAAAAGTTTTGAATCCATGCCTCTGAGCTTCCTAGGAGCTGAAGGATTCTTAGAATAAAATTTGCAAATAGTGTCGCGGGAGTTATCCAGATGGGCTTCTAGCTCCCACGTTCTGCCCTTGTCTCCATAGCCTTTCCATAGGACTAGGAATTATAATTTGCCACACTTCAAGTGTGCATCCACCATCCGTTTGACTTTGAACTCTTCTTCACCTTCCTGGGTGACTACAACCGGTCCGGGCCAGTCTACACGCTGTCCCGGCAGCGTCCCTTTGTAGGGTTTCACACGGCTTATATTGACCGTGGGTACTACCCTCATTTGTTTTGGGAGTTCCAGCTCCACTGCGTTGGGTTTGACTTCCTTAATCCGGTAAGGCCCAATCCACTTTTTGGTTAGTTTTCTAGACTGTCGATCTTTCAATTTTAAGTGGTCGGTATCTAACCAGACCAGGTTGCCGACCTTGTAGTCAGGGGCTTTAGAGCGTCTATGCTCTGCCCTGTTTTTCATCTGCTCTGCAGTTTTAAATAGTGCCTTGCAAATTTCGTCCAAGACCAATTTCATGTCTTTGGCCATGTTCCCAGCAGCCTTGTTCTTGCTTTTGCCAGGTTCTACACTCATTCTGGGGAGGTACAATGTAGTAACCTTGAATGGTGCCTTTCCTGTAGCCGACGACTGTTTGATATTATAAGAGAATTGGGCTATTTTTAGCCACTTAGCCCAATCCGTCTGTCTGTCATTGATAAATATATGGAGACATGGCTTCAATTCCTGATTGAGCCTCTCTGTTTGTCCATCAGTCTGCGGATGGAACACCGTTGATAGTTTAGGTTTAATGCCCAGCATCCAGCATAATTCTTTTGTAAATTTGCTAGCAAATTGTGGTCCCCTATCTGAGATGACCATTTATGGTAACCCATGGGTAGACCATACAAAATCTTTAAATAAGTCTGCCATACCAGCAGCAGTAATAGTTTTGTTGGTGGGTATGAACACTACTTCTTTGGAGCAGTGATTTACTACCACCATTACTGAATTATACCTGTTTGATTCAGGTAGATCAGTCGTGAAATCAACCAATATATCCTGCCAGGGACCAGCTGGTATCGGATTTGGCATTAGTTTACCGGCCGGCGGTTGATGAGAATTCCTTGCCATGGCACATCTCAGACAGGATTTTAATTATTCCTGTACGTCTTTGACCATGTCAGGCCACATATAGTTTCTGGAGATCAACTCCATTGTTTGTTGCCACCCAGGGTGCCCAGCCACTGGGGTGTCATGATGTCTATCTATTACCTTGATCCTTGCGGACTCAGGCACATAGATTTTGTCTTTAAAATAGAAGAGCCCGTCTTCCCATAAATAGTTTTTATTGCCATCAAGGCACACCTTCACTTCTGAGGAGATGTCTTTCTTGAAGACTTCCAGAAGATCAAAATCCTGCCCGATTCTAACATTGGCAACCCTTGATTGATCTATCAGGGTGACACCTTTGTTGACATCTTTGATGACATTGGCATAATCCTCTCTTCTGGATAAAGCATCTGCTTTCCACATAGAGCTTCCAGGCTTATGAATTAATTTATAATTAAACCTAGACAAGTATACCGCATAGCGGGCCTGTCTCCGGTTCAAGTCTTGGGCCATCATAACATACTCCAGGTTCTTGTGATCAGTTTAAATTTCAAATTAGTGCCTCGCACCTTCTAAGTAGTGCCGCCAGTGCTCTAAGGCTCTAATGATGGCTAGCATCTCTTTGTCGTAAATTTGATAGTTGCGCTCTGTAGGCGACAAACTATGTGATAAATAGGCACAAGGCCTCCAAAGATTGTCAGGGCATTCAATTGACAAAACAGCCCCAGTAGTAAAATCAGAAGAGTCGGTTTCTAGCCAGAACTCTTTGTCTAATTCTGGAAATGCTGATATGGGCGATGTTGTAAATGCCTGTTTAAGCTTATCAAAAGCTTCTTGTTCTTTGGTGCCCCAGTGCCAAACAATGTCCTTTTTAGTGAGATCGTTCAACGGTCTCGTGATTTTTGCAAAGTTTTTGATAAACCTTCGGTAGAAATTTCCTAAGCCAAGGAAGGCCCTAACTCCTTTGACGCGAGTAGGTTCTGGCCAGTTCAATATAGCTTGAACTTTCTCAGGATCCATCCTGATTTCATTCTGGCCTATGATCATCCCGAGGAAGTCTACTTCCTTCACTTTAAAATTACATTTTTCGGGTTTGACGAATAGGTCCCGTTCCTGTAAGCGTCAAAGGACTTCTTGCACGATCCTGTTATGCTCAGCCTCATCATCCAACTTTGTAAATATTAACAAATCGTCAATGTAAATGACGACACAGTTTTCCATATCCGCAAAAATCTTGTTCATCATGCTCTGGAAGGTTGCCGGTGAGTTGGTCAACCCAAAAAACATAACAAGGGGTTCGAAGGATCCTCGGTGGCATGTGAACGCAGCCTTCCAAGCATCTTCTCCTTTGATTCATACATTATTGTATCCCTATCTGAGATCCGTCTTTGTGAAGATCTTGGCGCCAGCCAATTTGTCTACTAGCTGACTGATCAAAGGTAGTGGATACACATTTTTAACTGTGTGCTCATTCACATAACGATAGTCCATAATCATACGCTTCTTTCCATCCATTTTAGGAATGAAGAACACCGGGGACGTCATGGGGCTTTTGGAAGGTCTGATGTAACCCTTCCTAAGCTGTTCGTCTATGGAACTTGACACCTCATCTCTTTCTGGAGCAGAGAGTGGTATCATGTGTCCTTTTCTCGGTTTGAAGGTGTCCTTCAAATCTATAGCATGGTCCCAAGTTTTAGCCTCTGGAAAGCGCTCTGATTTATGTTTTGAAAAGACTTTCCAGAAGTCATGGTATTTGGGAGGTACCAGCCTCTTAATCTCTTCCTCGGGTTTCACCTCGTCATTGTCATTGTCAATCTTTTCTAAAGATCTGAGCTCATAAACGTGACCAGTGTTTATCTTTTCAAGACGCTCATTGTGACGGACGTGATTCGGTTTACCCAAGTTCACACACTCCTGAGGGCAACGTGACAATGTGACAACCCCTGTCTGCCAGTCAATCTCAGGATTGTGTTTGAATAGCCAGGTCCAGCCCAAGATTAAATTAATCTTCCCTAGTTGGGTAGCTTCGGCAGTGACTCATTCCCTGTGTCCTTGGTACTTGACAACAAAGGAACATTTGTGTGTGATACAGCCACCTGCGTTAAGCGTACCGTCAACATTATAGACGGGAATAGATACATCTAATTTTACACTATGAAGATGCCGTTGGCACCTGAATCAAGCAGTGCGTTGGTTGGGTGTACTATGCCCTGGGCAAGGTTTTCCACACCAACACCTAAACGGATCTTTTTATGGAATAAATATGTGCACATCAACACACGCCTTGGGATTTCGGGAAAGGGTGGCTCCAAAGAAGAAAAAGAAGTGTCAAAAGCTAAATGTTTTTCTATTTAATTTTTACCAGAATTAAGCACCCTAGTGTTTGTCTCACCCGGGTCACGCTCCAAAGAGACACTGGTACAGCGTGGTATATAACTATTTCAGCGTTAACTCGTTCATTTTCTTGACCCACTGCATCAGCGCTCAAAGCAGCGATATCAGCAGGAGGGTCCAAGATAAATCCACAGCCACAACTGTGCAAACAAGTACATACTTCAGATAGTAAACTCAAAAATCTATTTACAAATTGGGGAGCCATCCCCCTTCTTTCCATTATTGCTCGTGCAACACCCCAAAGCAGGGGCCACTTTGTTGTGGTTTACTTCATTGTTTCGTGGAGCGAAGGCACCCAAGTGACCTAAGCTCTGAACTCTTTTCCCTGGGTCTTCATTTCAGTGACCTGCTGGTTGTAAAAGAAGGCCTGGATTTTGTCGTATGAATGACCGGCCAGAGTCTGGAGCCAATTGTCCGATTTTTCTGTTTCTAATTGGCACGCCAGGCGCACCGTTGGTTATTTTTTTGTTGGGCGGCCTGCACCCTGTTTCTGCAATCTCGGGACATGTGTCCTTCTTGGCCACAGTTGTAACAGTTGCCCTTGAATCTGCGCATCTGTCTGCCTTGGACCGCACCAATATCCATAGGAACACCCTGTCCTGGCTGCAGCCTGAACGGCTTGAACCCGTGAGAGTGTTTATGGTGGTTTGATGACCCAGGGCGCCTCTGGGGAACATTGTTTTTGGTGGTGGACCCGCCACGGAATTGCATATTGTAGAGCTCTATGGCCCTACCAATTTTTCGAACCTCCTCAGCAGCTGCTGCAAGGTTCTCGCTCTGCATATCTTGTATGTAGAGCTGTCGGGCAATGGCCGGTGACACATTGCGCTCCAACAACTCCATTGCATGTTCATTCCCTAGACCCCTTGGATGGAGAGGGCCAGGAACCGGGTAATAAAGTCATCCGTCCTCATGTTTCCTTGTTTGAAGGGACGGATTTGCCGACGTGCCCAGTCACACTCAGCTTGGGGTTTGAAGTATTTTTCAATCTCGACTTTGAGGTCATCCCAGGTAGGCCACACTCCCGCTGTGTAGCACTCCTGTAACAACCAAGAGTTAGTTACTCTGGCGCACACAGAAACACACTATAAGGAAGATGATGAGGGAGTGGTTACCCCTTAGGCTGCAGAGAGTTAGTTGGTTAACAACAGGAGGACTCGCTGAGGAGTCTCCTGGATCTATTGGGGTATATATACTACTACAGGGTTGTTTGTACATGTGTACTATACAGTTGATAGATACAGTGGCTGATGATGTCATGGGGCCTAGCCCGCATGGCTAGCTCCACTGTGTGAGAGATTTGTGTCTAAAATAAGAAGAAAGGCAATGCGGTGCGAGAAAGGAAAATCCCGTGTGGTACCATGTGTGAAGGCTAAAGTACAAGGTTAAGGTGGAGAATAAAAGTAAAGGGAAGGTCCGAAAATTGTGTTATTGTAACAACTCCTGCATTCTTACTTGGGCGTATTGACCCGCCACAGGTCCTTTCAGTCTTGACAGCACAGCTATTGCTATTTTAAAATCATCAGCAAACGCATCCCAGTTTGCTTTGATCCAAATCTGGAGCTTGATCCACTATTTGGCAAATTGCGCCCTATCTCCTTCAAAAGCGCCGGGGTCAGCGACGATCTCGACTTTCTTGTTGAATTTTCGCTCAACCGTAGATTCCGCTGCTGGGGCAGCCTGAATCTCGGTGAGCTCATTTGTTAACGCCTAAATCTGTGCACGCATGTTGTGCAGCAGACTGTTCATATCCGGTTGTGACAACATGTCGACTTGTTCTCTTTGGTAATGTAAAAAAAAGGTAACTGGGGGTCCCCGCTTGCTATCTGCGGATCAACCTCTTCCCAGCTGAGTATCAGATCTCAATCTCCGACTACCCACACTATAGTATTTGAAAAAGTATATAAAAAGTATTCGTAATAAATCCTGGTCCGAACAGTTGTCAGGGGTGGTCCGCTTGTTAAGCTGTCAACCCTTCTCCAGACTGGTGGAGGCAAGTGCCCGGCCTGGTCAGAGGTATTGGAAGAAGAAGTTTTGTATTTCTAAATTTAATCAACAATAGTGTGCACATTATTGTTGAGCTACAGTACTCCCTTTAACGCTGGGGGCCCGCGTATCAAAGGTATTGTTTCTTCTCCCAAAGCACTACAAGGCCGTCGCAAAGAGCACACCTATCTGCTATGTGGGATATTCCCAAACAATAACCAAATTTCCTTCACCCTGGAGTCCGGGTGCCCAGTGGGACTTTTTTGCACAACGTGCGGGAGAGTAGAAGAGCAAGTCTTAATGTAACAACCAAGAGTTAGTTACTCTGGCGCACACAAGAACACACTATAAAGGTAGTGATGAGGGAGTGGTTACCCCTTAAGCTGCAGAGAGTTTGTTGGTATACAACAGGAGGACTTGCTGAGGAGTCTCCTTGATCTATTGGGGTATTTATACTAATACATGTAAGGACCATTTTATTATTTTCTTATCTTCGCTATGTCTTGGTTCTCGAATGCTTTTCCCATTACACCTCTGGCTCTAGGGCTAGAGGTATCATTTGCCATTTTACTTCTCATAGCCCTCACAGGCTTTCTTAACCATCGCTACCATTTTATATCACAGATCAGAGACTGGGTATCGCTCCCAGCCAGCCAGCACAATGAGTAGGGACTGGTAGTAGGCATCTCGCCAACCAGCTCCAAGCCCCAGAGAGGCCTGGATATACTAATAAATGCTTTGTTCCGGATCGTACCTCATTATGAGGATACGGTTCCTGAACACGCGTAACAGACCTCTATTATTAAGTACAAAATCTCTCACCGCTGATTAATCAAGTGGAAAGATGTACGAGAGTTGTTCTCACTTTTTCCTTATTGGGCGATTGATTCCTCAGACCACTTTTCATATATTCCCGTTTCCGTCTGAGGAAACAACACGTTCACGATATAAAGCCTACCTCATACATGTCT
>NW_006763294.1:2923767-3008143 GCF_000218685.1 Serpula lacrymans var. lacrymans S7.9 | reverse complement strand
GTTTATGGGCTTTGCCTCCTAGAACAGTGGGTGATCTGGTTGTTCATGGGGTGGTGTGTATAATGATCCTTCAAAGTAAAACCCAGAGATGTATGCGTGTGGGTTTTGAGGAGGAGGGATAGTTGGAAGATAAAAGATAGGGGCTTTGGGACGAGTATAGACGAGCACTACCTTGCTAATCGTAGCACAAGGTAAGTTTAAGAATGACAAAATGACGAGGTGACAAAGTTCCCAGTGATAGCAGGCTCCTGGCGCACAGACTGTAGTGCTCAGAAGGACTCTAATCAAAAGGGATAATAATGGCTTCAAAAGTGGCAAGTGACAATGGCAGCAGATAACAGTGGTAGCAGTGGGAAGTATTGTGACCACACTAGATCACAAGTAGCAGTAAGAAGTGGACTTGAGATTAGAGAAGAAGTCTGGTTTGGATTTCTTTTTTTATAAGGTAAAATACAGGGGTTTATATAGTAAAAGAAAGGTAGGCTATGCACAGTATAGCTTTGCAAAAAAAATGAGAAAGAACATGAATGAATGTATGCTGACAAATCCTGCACAGATAGTACAGGATAAGATTGTCAAAAAAAAGGAAAAGAAAGGGATAGAACAATGAATGCTGTGTAGGTAATGTCATAGGTTTGTACAGCCATAAAATAAAGTCCAATAGCAGAAAGAGAGCAAGAAAATCATAATGTCATGGGAAGATGCAGTAAAAAAAGGCAAGGCAAAACAATATCAGTATCAACACAGTTCCTTTATTGCCAGTCAGGCATTCTAAAAAAAATATGTGTCCATAAAAATGATTCAAAAATCATCATCCTAACTTTTGCCCTACCAATCCTATTTGTCATCTCATATCTCATATACACAACTATAACAACCAACTTAAACCCTACCACATCAATCCCCATCCCTCCACGTCCATCCACCATCATCTCATTCTTTCCCAGAGATGTAGAATCTCTCGAGGAAATTCCCCTCACTCCAATTCCCCTAGTTACAACTTTACCCGGTGTAGACTTGAGCGAAGTTTAGATAAAACTTTACCTACAGTTCAAATTCTCTTACCTTTGACCAGGCCGTGCACTTGCATCCGCCAGTCGGGAGAAGAACTGACAGCTTAATAAGTGGGTTATTTTGGGACAACCATTTGGGCCCCAAAATTAGTACTATACATTTTACCTACCCTTTGTAAACACCTTATATCAACCATACGTACAAGATAGTTCTGGGCAGAAGAGGACCAGATTATCAAAAGTGGAAAGACAGTATCTACAAGCTTTACAGCAGTGTATTGACCTGATTTGTCATTGGTGAACTCCTGTACATGTGTAGAGACAAATTGAAAACTTGAATAGAAACCGAACAAAACTATACAACTACATATATCTGGTGTGGAGACTTCCCATTACCAGAAATTGAACCAATCAGATTCCTATCCCCACGATCACCTACACCACAAATAAAACAAGAATCACCCAAACCTGTCGTACCTAAACTCCATTGAATTCATGCAATTTCGGCAAAGAAAACCATCAATAAGCAGTATGACAAACAGCATGACCGACCTAATCGGGGCATTGCCGGAAGCTGGACCCAGCCAGACTCAACCGACAATACCAACTGATTTAACCCCAGAGATCCAAGAATGGATGGAAAGAATGCTAGAAGCAGAAGTTGCCAGGAGAGTAATGAAAGCAACCAAAAAAGAAAGAGAAGGGCGGACAATGGCGCACAGAGCAGCAGAAAGAGTGGAGGAAGAGAAAGAAGACTATCAGAGACTATGGGAGCAACAGCTCATTATCAACTCCGAGACACCAGACAGAGAAAAAGGTGCAGAGAAGAGGGAACCCAGAAGAACTAGGAGTGCATTAGACAACCCTCCAACATTCAATGGGGACCAGACAAAGTTTAAGGACTTCATGGAGCATGTCTCACTTCACTTCGAAGAAGATCCCACATACTTTGGAGATGAAAAGAGAAAGATAACCTTTGTACTGTCATACATGAAAGAAGGAACCGCCGCCAACTTCAGAAGCGAGTGGCTGGAAGAAAAAATGGCTGTTACATCTATTAAGAACAAAGCTTGAAGGAAGTGTCTAGCCACTTGCTGAGAGCAATCAGGGACTGGAACTAGAGTCCAATGTGAGTAACTTTATTATTAGAGAGTATGACAGGTATACAGTACCTAGAGTCCAATGTGAGTAACTAGAGAGTAGGAAGCATTGGACTCTGCAGTACTGTCCGAAGTTTTGTAAACAAAGATAAACAAAGCAGCCACAAAGGCGAAATAATAGAGAACACAATCAATAGTGAATGATAGAAGAATAGATAGAGAAAGGAATGAAAATATATAGGTAGCACAAAGGTGCAGAATCACCAAAACTAACAAAAAGATGGTAAAAAGTGTATGATTATGGACTATCATTATGTGAATGAGTAAGTTGGAGCTCTAACCTTGATAATGGGATCCGGCATCCAAACATGGAAGTAGTATTGTTGTTTGCCTGGGTGAGAAATTGCAATGGATGATAAAGCTCTCCGTCTCATGCTACTGGAGTATCTGGTGTCGGATGATGAGGACTCAATGAATGATGATGACAAAGAAGACCATGCTGTACTCGCCACCTCTAAATCAATTGTGTTATACTCTCAATCACTGTACAACAAGACACCATACTACACTTCTGTGCTGTCAGGCCAAGGCTGGATCTAAGAGCTGATCAATGGACATCCGGGTAGGATCAAAAGCGAGCTAGGTGTAAATAAGCATGTATTTGAAGGGCTGATCAGGTTGTTGAGGCGAGCAGGCCATACCAATTCCAAACATGTCACCTTACAGGAGAATCTGGGTGTCCTCCTGTATATGTGCGTCACAGGGCTCACTTTCAAGCATGTTGGCAAGTGTTTCCAGCGTGCAAATGACACCCTTTCAAAGTGAGTAAAGTTTTATCTACTAATGCACCAGCTTTTCACCATTTTACAGGTATTTCAAGGAGATTTTATTCGCATTTTCATCAGCACCTATATACACCGACTATGTACACTTACCCTCTGCCAATGATTCCATTCCACCCAAAATTCAAAACAACCCAAAGCTATTTCCATTTTTTTCAGGTGCTATCGGCGCCATTGATGGTACGCACATTGCATGTGCCCCAAAGTCGTCTGAGCGCCATCTGTCAAGAAACCGCAAGGGAGCAGTCACCCAGAATTGTCTGGCATGCTGCTTCTTTGATTTACGGTTTCTCTATATGCTTACAGGGTGGAAGGGCTCTGCCGCCAATGCAGCCATATACAATGATGCTCGGTAGCATGATCTACGTGTCCCCCCAGGTAAATATTACCTGGTGGACGCTCATTTTGGGTCTTGCCCTGAACTTCTTGTTCCTTATTGAGGGGAATGTTATCATTTGGCCAAATGGGGCCGTGTTGGACTTAGTTGAGTCTATTTGTGATATGTCTAGCTATTTTAACATTATAACTAGGCCAAAGAGCAAGGAAGAGCTCTTCAATTTGCGGCATGCTCAAGCTCGCTGCTGCATCGAGCAAATCTTCGGAGTTTTCAAGTGCCGGTTTTGAATCCTTATCTGCCCCCCCAAATTTGATATGGACATTCAAGCCCGTGTACCATCAGCGCTTTGCATGGTACACAACTACATCTGAACTCATGATCCTGAAGATATTGATATTTTCCCCGAAGCAAGTACTACCTCAACCCTGGAGAGCACTGGCTCCCAGACCGGCTTGGAGCCAATTCGCGTTGTGATCAGATTGCAGAGAGGATGTGGGCATTGTATTGTCGAGAGCTGAGGACAAGAGGCCAATTATTTACAGAGTAGCTAGGGTGCCGGTATTTGTTTGTTTTCTCATAAGTTCACAGCAAAATTGATTATATTTCCACATCAACGTATATAGTTTACATTTGAGCAGGGATACAGCAAGTTATAACAAAAAATGAAGACAACAACAGACAACAACAGACCTAGTTGGACAGAAATGCAGTAAAGTCCTTCAACAGCTTATCCACCCACATTATGCAAAGATTTTTGCCCTGTGTGGCCATATCAAGGTAATCGCCTATCAGCACATTATCTGCACGGAGCATATCAATGAATGCAATTTTTTTCTCGTCATTGAGCTGTGTCTTGATCTGCCCAGCCATTCTAATGGCCTGACTCCTTGTGTTCAAAGGCTCAACGTGTTGAGAAGACGAAGACGAAGCGTTGTTTGAAGATCCACCACCGGATACGCTGCCAGTGAAAGCACTCTCTACAATGTTCAGGAAACGGTACCTGAAGTCATTGCGCTTGGTATCGCGCTGCTCCTTGTTATCTGCCATCCTCTGCATCTGTTCCTTCACACCATTGATTGCAGCGGTGCCAGAAGAACGTAGGGCTTTGCTTGGGGTGGCAGAGATTACAGAGGTACTATCAACGGCCAAATACTTGCGTTTTCCGGAGGACGTGATGCTGACAGATGCGCTAGTAGGTTTGGAGTGGATAGATGACACTTACAAGGTGCCGGATTCACTCCCACTCTTTCCCTTGTCTTTTCTGGCGCTAACAACCGCCTTTCTTTCAATTGCCTCTCTTTCCGCACCCTCTTCATCACCTTTGTCCTCTCCATCCTCCCCTCCATCATTGCCTTCAGCATCCACACCCATCCTATCTTTACTCGCTGAACTGATCTTTGCAGATTGTGCTTGAGATGCACGGAAAATGTGAGTCCCTTTTGCCCGGCTTGGTAGAATAGCTGTGATCGAGTCATACCACCTCCACCCATCTGAAGCTAACCGGTTGTAGGTTGACTTAACATCTTTCGGCTTGCTCTGCAAAAAAAAGGTAAGTCCATCCCATACCTGCTAAGGATAAAGATGCTCACTTTGAGGAAAGCATCCCAAATGTGCCTGTTTGCATCAGTAATCTTCAGTCCACATTGTACGTCAAATCCAAGCCCGGAAGCGTTCATCAACTGATCTACACAACTAAGCTCCTTCTTTAGCTGAAATAGCAGTTAGCAATGAAGCTTTAAAATGTACTTCTACTACTAACACTGAACCATTTGTTACAGATTGAGTCGGCTGTTTTGGTGGCTCCTTTTGTTGTTAAAGGAGCCAGAATGCCCTCAGCCAGGTTATAGAACTGAGGCTTATACCCCCAACCCTCTCCAAGCAGGCCAACATGCTCCTCAGCAAGTTCAACCAATTTTTTGGTGTCACTTTCTGTCCAGATATACATTGTGCAGCATTAGTCAACAGAGATGCTCCTCACATGTGTCCTGCTGGATGTGGAAAGTCATTCGCAACAGCCCATGCCGTCAATGCCCATCTTGGCTCTGCAAACAAATGTCTATGGTACCACAAAGGGAAGCTACGAGCACTCACTATCCCACAGTCAGAAGAAGATCTTGAAGAAGCCAGTGGATTAGACATGTTGATAGAGGATGATGGGGAGGAGGAGACAACTGGAGACGTACTACAGGAGCTGCAAAAAGACCTATTCTCCTTTGTTCCCATCCAGCCTCCTGATATTATAGAAGACAAGCAGAACATAGCAGGCCCATCCCTTCATCCAAACTTAATTATCTTAGATGATGATGAGGATGAATGTATAGAGGTGGAACATCCCACTGCTGGCAAGGTCATAAGTATGGATGAGACTTTACATCAGAGGTGGAGAAGAGAATTTTTTAGGGCAGGTGGAGGTGGAGATAGAGGTGAAGACGTAGAAATGGGTGAAGATCCAGATCCCAAGTTCTTTCCCTTTGCCTCAGAGATGGATTGGAGGGTAGCCTGCTGGGAAATTAAAGATGGTATAGGGCATCAGTCATTTGATTGACTGCTAAGTATTCCAGGTGTCAGTGATTTCACAATTTCTCTGTACTTTGCTCATACTTTTTCCCAGGTCAAGGAGAAGCTTGGCTTGTCATATCATAATATATGTGCATTACACAAGATTGTTGACCACAACATACCAGCCAGGGCTGAATGGAAATCAACCATGATCTCTTTTCGGGATACTCCTGATGACACACACCTAATCCAGTACCGTGATGTACTGTCAGCTATCAGAACTCTCCTGGGAAATCCAGCCCATGTTGAAAATATAGTCTATCGTCCCAAAAAGGTTTTTACAGATGCAAGTAGAGGATATACCATGAGATGTGGACAGGGAAGTGATGGTATGCTATCCAGGTGTGTGTGAATCTTCTACATTGACTTATACAATCTTTGGAATAGACTTGTCTACCATTTGGGGCAGCCTTGGTGCCTGTTATTATTGCAACAGACAAAACCCAGCTTACACAATTCTCCAACTCTAAATCAGCTTATCTTTGTCTATCTCACGTTGGGAAACATACCCAGAGCCATAAGACGCAAGCCAAGCCAACATGCTTGCATTCTCATAGGATATCTGTCCGTCAATAAAGTTAAGGGATTTCAGCTTACAGCAAAAGCAAAGTCATCAAGAGTTCAGCGTCTATTCCATGAGTCTATGAGGGTTATACTAGAACCTTTGAAGAAGGCTGGCATTGAAAGGATGGACATCACTGGGGGTGATGGGGCTGTCAGGAGAGTTCATCCTGTTTTGGCTTGCTACGTTGCAGATTATCCAGAACAATGTCTTGTGACATGTACAAAGTATGGCACCTGTCCCAAATGCAAAAGGCCTGCTTCTGAGCTTTCAGAATCTACTTCTGGAGAGCCACATACACAGAACTGGACAGAAGAAGTCATTCAGAATGCTAGAGCTAACACAGATTCCTTCTATCAATTTCAAGAGAGATGCAAGGATAACAATGTCTCTGGTGGTGTTTACGAGCCATTCTGGCTTAACTTCCCTCATTGCAACATTCATTTATCTGTTTCCCCTGACATTCTCCATCAACTATACCAAGGTGTCTTTAAGCATATGGTGAACTGGTGCAAGGACCTTATGGATCCCAAGGAGCTTGATTAGCACATTTCCTCCCTTTCTGCTTGCTATAGTGTCTGTCATTTCAAAAATGGAATTTCTGCATTAGGCCAGATTGGTGGAAAGGAAAGAAAGGATATGGCCCGCATATTGCTAGGATGTTTGATTAGAAAGATTCCAAGGAGTGTTATACTTGCATACTAATCCCTCTTGGACTTCATCCAGATAGCACAGTATCCCACTCATGACAACACCACTCTGGGCTACCTTTCAGATGCTTTGGACACTTTCCACAAACACAAAGATATATTGGTATGACTCAACATAAGAGAACACCTGAATATCCCTAAATTCCACTCTCTCCTCCACTACTGCCAGTTCATCACATGGTTTGGAACCACCCACAATTACAACATCGAGATATTTGAGCGCTTCCATATCAACTTTGCAAAAGAAGGTTGGAGGGCTTCTAATAAAAGAAATGAAGCACCACAAATGGTGACATGGCTTCTGTGTTGTGAAAAGGTGGTGGCTTTCCAAAGCTATCTGAAAATGACCATGGATAATGAAGAAGACAAATTCCCTCACTCCAAATTCCAAGACCAAAGGCTTGTCATAGCGGAATACCCTAATAAATGTCAGCAAAGCATTTTGGACGTCATTGTTACAATTAACATACCAGCACCTACTTACGCTATCATGCACCAAAGTTGATTGGTAGCATGGACAGGTGTCAATAACGAAGCGAATATTCAAAAAGACTCGCCTTTGCGCCACACAGGCACAGTGCCATGTGGAATAGTAATTAATATTGCCTGTTTTGAACTTGTGGCTGATCAGCACCACCTCTATTAGGCAATCCAGTTACGCTCACCTTTGCTTTTCCATCCGGTACTTTCCGCATTTCGGCATTTCGGCAAATTTTCACGTCGCCACTGGCTACACATTGCATTGTGCCCTCACTTTTGTTGTTTCCCTTACTCCCCTTCCTTTGCCTAGCCCCACCATGGGCCCCTTCCTCTCCTTTTTATTCTCACCTGATGGTCATTTCTGGATCCCCATTCTAATCCACTTTTTCGTCACCTCCACCCTCCTCCTCCTCATCTTATTTGCACCCCCACCATTTCTGATGTCACCACTTCCTATCCGCTTCCGTCGCCGATCCGTTGACTACCACGTGCCACTGCTGATATCAGCAAAGCCCCGGCGGCCGGTCCATATAGGGCAACAGGTCCATCTTCATGACGTCGATCTGCCATCATATACTATCAAAACATCAGTCGCTCGTCTTGCCTGGTTGGAGCGTGGGTGGGTAGTTTTTGAGCTGGAGAAGGTTCATCCCCTTGCATCGCCCATGTTCATCGCTGTCCCATTCACTTGGGTACACTTATCTTTTGTCCATCGTCTTCGCTACAGCTACACCTATCACACGCTGCCTGGGACTCACTTGTTCCAAATTGGAACTACTCCTCTCCCTCCCTCATTTGATCAGGTGGTCCAACACAGCCAGTCCATTGGTAAGGCCATGGAACTGTCAGATTTGGACTAGGTGGTGGACCGGTGGCTCCAGTTTCTTTTTCTTCAGCAGAACATTCATTTACAGTGCGATTATTTTTGATTTTTGAATCATTTTTATGGACACATATTTTTTAGAATGCCTGACTGACAATAAAGGAACTGTGTTGATACTGATAGTGTTTTGCCTTGCCCTTTTTTTACGGCATCTTCCCATGACATCATGATTTTCCTGCTCTCTTTTTGCTATTGGACTTTACTTTATGGCTCTACAAGCCTGTGACATTACTCACAGCATTCATTGTTCTATCCCTTTCTTTTCCTTTTTTGACAATCTCATCCTGTACTACCTATGCAGGATTTGTCAGCATACATTCCTTCCTTCATGTTCTTTCTCATTTTTTTTGCACAGCTATACTGTGCATAGCCTACTTTTCTTTTACTATATAAACCCCTGTATTTTACCTTGTAAAAAAAAAGGAACAAGAACTCCAATCCAAACTTCTTCTCTAATCTCAAGTTCACTACTCTCTGTTACTTGTGATCCAGTGTGGTTACAACACTTCCCACTGCTACCACTGTTAATTGCTGTCATTGTCACTTCCCACTTTTAAAGTCATTGTTATCCCTTTTGATTAGAGTCCTTCTGAGCACTACAGTTTGTGCGTCAGGAGCCTGCTATCACCGGGAACTTTGTCATATTGTTGTTCTCAAACTTACCTTGTGCTACGATTAGCAAGGTAGTGCTCGTCTATACTCGCCACAAAGCCCCTATCTTTCTATATTCCAACTATCCCTCCTCCTCAAAACCCACACCCATACATCTCTGGGTTTTACTTTGAAGGATCCTCATACATACCACCCCACAAACAACCAGAGCACCCACTGTTCTAGGAGGCAAAGCCCATAAACAAGTTCCGTGGAATCTGGGAGGATTGTGTGTTAGTTTGTTTTTGTGTGTGGTTTCCTAACAGCAGTTCTCATCTTCGACAATGCTTCACTTTTTTACTTCTACTTTTATTTTCCAAGTCACATGACCAGTCATGTGACCATTTACTTTACTTTACATTTTCGACTTTTCATAGTCACATGACCAGTCATGTGACACATTACCTGACCAGTGTCTAGACTCATCATGTGACCGGTCACATGCTAGATATTGGACTTTAAACTTTATTTACAACTGTACAGTACCTCATGTATTTTAGTATATATACAGGAGCAATACATGGGGAAGGACTCAGCAAGTCCTCCTATTGTCTAGCACAACTAACTCATTGCAGCCTAAGGGGTAACCACTCCCCATCATCTTCTTTATAGTGTGTTCCTGTGTGCGCCAGAGTAAATAACTCTTGGTTGTTACAGTCATGGAGAAACATCAGTGTCCTGGATTTGAATCAGCACTCAAAGTCTTCCTTAACAGTAAACTAACTCACTCAAATACATGTTGTGAAACCAGATTACTACCCCTTCTATTTCAAAACCTTGATATCTTCTATGGCTTCAAATTCTGTTTAGATAGCCTAGGCAACAATGTCGACCTGGAGAATGACCAGGTAGATTCTGTCAAAGCCAGGCCAAGTGGAAAAAACAATCTGTTGTCACAGTTTGACACAGTGGTTGTGATGAATTCTCCTGATTGTGAGGCTACAGGCATAAAAGGTAATGTTTCTCTTACCCTATAACCACAAGCACATCTAATACTAATGACTGTATTCAAGGAACAAGAATTGGGAGATTGAGAGTAATCTTTAAACTACCTAAAACACTATACAGTTTCGACTCATCCCCCAATAATTGGCCAAAATATCATTTGGCATATGTAGAGTGGTATAGCAACCTCGAATCCACAGCTGAAAAGGACCACTTAATGTACTCTGTTAATAAGGTACCTCTAAACACTGAAGGTTTTCCTCCAGGACAAATTATCCCTTTATCCAGTATTAGACAGCTTTGTCAACTTATCCCTGCTTTTGGTGGTTTGCACGATACATGTCCTCATCATTGGACTCATAGTAATATTCTGGATGTTTGTCACAAATTTTATCTTAATAACTTTAGTAGCAAATATGCATATCAAACATTATGGTATTGATATATAGCATTTTAAATTTTGCGTCTATAATACTATTATTGCTTTTGTTGCTCCCATTGCTCTTATTGCTCATATAACACTATAGTCACTATGATCATACTATAGTTTCTCTTAAAGTACTATAGGGACTTTGATCATACTATAGTTGCTTTTATAGTGCTATAAGTGCTATAGGTGCTATAATAGGCTTTATTTGCACATATGTACAAACCCCTTTGCTATATAGCAAAAGGCTTTTTCCTGATGTCACTATTGGCAACCTTTCTGGTCAACATTCCCAGGGCCGAGATGAGGACAGATCAAACAAAGTGGTTGCCTCACAGCGCTCCATTCAGGACAGTCTCAGTTATGCAAGAGAGGTCTCTAAGATGTATGATCTCCCTCCGGACACCTTGAATGACTTTGTCCATGTAGGTTCATTCTAAATCTCTCAATTTTTATTATTTCTCTGATATCTTATACTCAAATAAAGCTTGCAAGCCCCATGCAGATGTAAATACATTTGCATGGGCAGCTATTGTCCTTACAGAAGACCATATCTCTCTCAAACTGAGCAGCCATTCAAGATTACATATCATTTGCCAAATATTTTGTAAGTTCTTCTTCTCCTTCTCCTATGTATTCATTCTAAATCTTGCATAGTCAGTTTTACAGAACCGTACAATGGCGTGTCTTCTTACCACCAACCTTAAATACTATCACAGGAAGTTATCTGATCAAATGAACGTAAGTGACTTGATTGCTTAACCTACTGTATACTAACTGCAAGATAAAAATTTATAGAGGAACAACCTCAGGTTTTCAAGGTCCCGGATGGCGCCCTTGACAATCCAGAGATCAAAGGCCACCTGATTTCACTCATCAAAAAGGCCCTGACTCTCATGCGTTCGAAGATCAAAGACAAGGTACATTATTTTTCCTTCACGAAGACCAAGAACTCACTGTCTACCTCAAGCTTCTGCTATCTGTTGTGGAAAAGATGCAGATTTCCGAGCTATATACACTCATAGCTTCAAGGGGTTTTGACATTAGTTTAGACTATTGGAAACGCGCTTGTTTCCTGGTAAGTAAGCTCATACATTCACTACTACCTACTGACTACTCTACAAGCGTAAAATGTTGCTGGTTTTTAGGGCCTGTTCAATTGAGAACTTCTGGGAAGTGTCTAGCCACTTGCTGAGAGCTAACAGGGACAGAACTAGAGTCCAGTATGAGTAACTAAAGAATAGGAATGCTCAGTGTAACATATATATACTAAAATACATGAGGTACTGTACAGTTGTAAATAAAGTTCAAAGTCCGATGTCTAGCATGTGACCGGTCACATGATGAGTCTAGACACTGGTCAGGTAATGTGTCACATGACTGGTCATGTGACTATGAAAAGTCGAAAATGTAAAGTAAAGTAAATAGTCACATGACTGGTCATGTGACTTGAAAAATAAAAGTAGAAGTACAAAAGTGAAGCATAAGTAGGTGCTGGTATGTTAATTGTAACACTCAGTGAATACTGAACAATACAGCAAAAAGAATAAAGAGGAAAGTGATTTAGAAAGAAGGGAAAATAGATAGCACAACTAGGTGCAGAATCACCAAAACTAACACTCCCCCCTGATACTGCACCTCCCAAGCATTAGCTCCCCCCTGATCTAACAAGTCCCATCATCTGTCTGAACATTTCAACTTTAGGCTTAGCCAGAGCCTTGGTCAACAAATTAGCAGGCATTTCAGTAGTGGGCACAAAGGTGGGAGCAATTTGGCCAGAGCCAACAATATCTTTCAACCAATGCCAGCGTAAATCAAGGTGCTTCATTCGACCATGGTGTTCAGGATTCTTAGACACAGAGATGGCAGATTGGTTGTCAATGTGAAGGGTGGAAGGAGAGGTGATAGGATAGCCCATTTCCTTCAGCAGATTTTGCATCCAGCAGATCTCCTTGCCAGCTTCAACAGCAGCAATATATTCTGCCTCAGTGGTGGAAAAAGTAACAATGCTTTGAAGTTTGGAACTCCAAGAGACAGCACCAGATCCAATCTTGACAAGGTAAGCACCAGTAGAACGTCCAGAGTCCTTGTCACACCATGATCAGCATCAGAGAAAGTGGTGAAGAGTTCAGTGGAATTAGGATCAGGGCCAAGGACAAGTGAGTGATTGAGGGTGCCTTGCAAGTAGCGGAATAAGTGCTTGACAGCACCCCAGTGAGTGGGCCCAGGATTGAAATTGAATCTGGCAAGAACTCCAACAGTATAGGTAATATCAGGACGAGTGGTGGTGGCCAAATACAAATACATCAGAGCACCAACAGCAGCAAGGTAGGGAATGTCCTTCATCAGTTGCACTTCTTCTGGTGTCCTGGGAGACATATCCTTGGTGAGGCGTGAACCAGGGTCCATTGGAGTGGACACAGGCTTGCAATCCTTCATGCCAAAGTGCTCCAGAATGTCCAGAGTGTACTGATGTTGGGAGAGGGAGATGGTGCAATTGCTGAGGTCTCTGGTGATGGAAATGCCAAGTAGGTAGGAAGTAGGGCCAAGATCACAAAGTTTGAAGTGTTGAGAGAGGTCCTTGACAGCTTGGTCAAGTGCAGAATTGGATATGGATGCCAGTGTCATGTCATCAACAAAGACAGGTAGAATAATGTGCACTTCACCTCTATTAAACACATAGATGGCAGAGTCAGAGTAAGTGCGATTAAATCCGAGTTTTTCAAGCACAATGTGCATCTTCTGGTTCCACATCCTGCCTCCTTGCTTGGTCCCATAAATGGCCTTGTAGCGCTCAATGGAGCCATCAGAGTTGTGCTTGATCTTAAAGACCCACATGCCACCAATTGCCTTTTCTCCAGGAGGTAGTTCCATTGTGCTCATGAGCTTGGAGCTCTTCCATGGCTGCTTCTCTCCATTTATCTGCATCAGGACGCTTTATTGCATCTGCAAATGACCTAGGCTCAGCAGAGTCTCCAAAGTGTGCCACTTCATCATCAACTGCCTCAGAATCACTACTATCGCTGTTATCACTCTCAATGGCAGAAGTAGGTTGTCTGTGTTGAAGCCACCATAGTCTAGGTGGTCTCCTAGCCCTTGCAGGGCGTCTCAGTGCAATAGGCAAGTCAGGAGAAGGTGAGCAATGAGGAGGGTGATCTGGAAGCTCAAGAGGTTGATTCACAGGTGGTTTTGCATCAAGGTCCAAATCAGGCCCATCATCAGGCAAGTGCTGAGGTTGCTGAGGTTGCTGAAGTACAGCTGGTGGGTCAATATCTCCCCCTGGACCTGGTGCAGGGACATTCTCATCCAGGCCCAAAGGCATGGGAAGTGAAGGTGGCAAAGGTGGAGTAGAAGTCTTTTTCAAGCCAGGGAAGTAGCGCTCATCAAAATCAGCTCTCTCAGAGATAATAGTGCGTTTGGTGGTAGGATTGTAGAATTTCCAACCCTTGTACCCAGCAGGGTAACCAATGAACACACATTTCTCCATGTGAGAGCCAAAGACACCTCTCTTATCCTTTTGCACATGCACATAAGCAATGCACCCCCAAACACGAAGGTGTGACATGTCTGGTTTATGTCCATGCCACAATTAATAAGGAGTAGCATTGACCACTGCATCAGTGGGACACCTATTCCAGACATGCACCAAGGCACCTAGGCATTCACCTCAGAAGATATTAGGCAATCCAGACTCTGAAAGCATGGTAGTGATTCTTTTAGAGAGAAGCCTGTTTGCTCTTTCTGCAACTCCATTCCGCTGAGGCCTATTCTGGGTGGTATGCTGTCTGACAATGCCATGATCATCTGTGAATTGCTCAAACTCCTTGGAGATGTACTCTCCCCCTTTGTCATCGCGCAGAGCCTTGATTTTTCGCTCTAATTGAGTCTCAGCATAAGCCTTGAAACTCTTGAAAGCATTAAAGATATCCGACTTGGCCTTCAAAGGGACAACGACACAAAATTGAGTGTAATCATTGATGAAGGTGACCCAATATTGATACCCAGAGAATGAAGGGGAGGAGACTTGGTGTACATCAGAGCGGATGAGGTCTAGAGGGTGAGCAGAGCAATGAGAAGATGAAGGGAATGGGTTGGCAGACATTTTTCCAGACAGACATGGTTCACAGATAGGATCAGGAGTATATTTAGACTCAAGTGTCATTCCAGTAACAAGGTTTTCTTGTGTCAATTTCTTGACATCAGCATAGTGGTGGTGAGCCAATCTTCAATGCCAAAGGTTTAAGTCAAGTGGAATTGTTGCAGAAAAGTGTCCTAATTCAACACAAGAAACAGTGGATCCATCAAGGAATGCAGCATTATTGTTGTTGATGGTTGCAGTGAATAAGAGAGTGTTGCCACGTATGAAGGACATAGATTGAGATGAAATGATGACTTTGAAACCACTTTGACGAGTTAAGTACAAGACTGAGAGGAGATTATTTCGAAGATCTGGTACATGCAGCACTCTGGAAAATTCTACAGCCCTTGATTCCTTGCCATTGATGATAGGGTTAAACACCACAGTACCAATACCAGCTGAATAAACAACAGTATGATCTGCTAACTTTATGGGAACACGATATGGTGCATAATTGCGAATCCAGTGACGATGAGGTGTCATATGAGAAGTGGCACCTGTGTCTGCATTCCAATCAATGTTGGCATCAAGCTGGAGAGGGCAGTGTAAGTCAGAGGGATGAATAGAGTGGAGGCTTACATTTCTAGCCGGCTCTGCAACCACAGTAGAAAAATGGTATTTTGCACCAGGTATGGCAGATTGATTACAATGATGGCAGTTAGAAGATGAGCAAGAACAATGAGTAGGAGCAGAATATGAATGAGGAGTACATTTAGTTTTATCCATGGTGTGGAAATGAGCTGGTGAAGCAGTGGAGGTGGATAATGGAGAAAGTCCAAAAAGTGCACAGAAAGGTCCAAAGGGTCCAAAAGAGTCCAAAAAAGCGGTCCAAAAGCGGTCTAGGAGGGTGCTAAGGCTTCCTAGTGCTGCTACAGGGTTACGCCTGTGTTCCCCTTTCAATACTACGCTGATATTAACAGAGAAATCGCCTTGAGACAGTGTTGGTTAAAAGGGCTTGTATATCAGTCAACAAAGTGACTTAAGCTCCCCAAACACTGCAGACTGAGAGAGGCTCTGGGCAACAGCAAACTGAGGCAATGCAGGCGAGCTTCACAGTCTATAGACAGAGCAGAGAAGATTGGAGCTTTATGCAAGCACCAGATATGCCAAAAAGCGAAAATATAGGCCAAAAAAATCAAAATTGTCACAGGGACAGATGGAGTGGATGGATTGCCCCCAAAATATAGGTGTGGAGAGCGATTATATGGTGCAATAGATAGGCCAAGTATGGCCAGAAACGAAGCACAGGGAGTGGAGGAGTATAATAGGGGTGGAAGTGGTGATCAGATAATGATAGGGGTTCACAGGGAGATCAAACTCAAAATCCACCACTCTGAGGAGTCTCTTAGGGTTTTCAAGGTCGTAGAAGACAAAGGTAGGAGTTTGTGGATGATCAGATAAGGATTGGGTGAGATATGGCACTGATAAGGCCAAAAAAGCGTCCAAAATGAGGTTCCAAGCAACAAAGGCTTATAGGGAGTGATCCAGATGGAAGCAAAGCAAACAGAGATGATAAAGAGGGTTATCAGAGACCCAGAAGACAATTTGCA
Organism: Serpula lacrymans var. lacrymans S7.9; assembly: GCF_000218685.1. NCBI lineage: Eukaryota > Fungi > Basidiomycota > Agaricomycetes > Boletales > Serpulaceae > Serpula > Serpula lacrymans. The sequence goes on along the minus strand of NW_006763294.1, from coordinate 2,991,946 downwards.
AGAGGGATAAGCAGTAGGGTGCTTGGATGATGAGGTATGAAGTCAGGAAGATGGCTGGAGCACAGGGCTCATAACCTGTTCAATTGAGAACTTCTGGGAAGTGTCTAGCCACTTGCTGAGAGCTAACAGGGACAGAACTAGAGTCCAGTATGAGTAACTATATTATCAGAGAGTACAGAATGTGTACAGTACCTAGAGTCCAGTATGAGTAACTAAAGAATAGGAATACTGGACTCTGCAATACTAGTCCGAAGTTTTGTAAACAAAGGTAAACAAGTCAGCCACAAAGGCGAAATTATAGAATGCTCAGTGAATACTGAACAATACAGCAAAAAGAATAAAGAGGAAAGTGATCTAGAAAGAAGGGAAAATAGATAGCACAACTAGGTGCAGAATCACCAAAACTAACAGGGCCTTACTCCAAAGCAATGGCCTCCCAGATGGACCGCCCTCTAGCTCTGGCATTACCGAGGTAGGACCTTCTGCTGGTGTTGGTGAGCTGCAGGAATATGCTGTGGGTGAGGGCATGACGTCAGAAGGACATACCACTTGTTACAATAACACAATTTCTGGACATTTCTTTTCTTTTCATTCTCCGCTTTAACTTTGCACTTTAGCATTCGCACATGGCGCCACGCGGCATTTCCCCTTTTTGTTCTAACTCCTCTTTCTCGCGCCGCGTTGCCTTTTCTCTTATTTTAGATTCTACTCTCTCACGCAGTGGAGCTGGCCATACGGGCTAGGCCCTATGACATCATCAGCCACTGCCTCTATCAACTGTATAGCACATATGTACAAACAACCTGTAGTAGTATATATACCCCAATAAATCCAGGAGACTCCTCAGTGAGTCCTCCTGTTGTTAACCAACAAACTCTCTGCAGCTTAAGGGGTAACCACTCCCTCATCATCTTCCTTATAGTGTGTTTCTGTGTGCGCCAGAGTAACTAACTCTTGGTTGTTACACCGCTTCTGACCAGTTTTCCAATTCCAGTTTGACCGCTGCCATTGCTGCAGGTGTAGTAGCCATTCCCGCCATTCCCGAACATGGTTGGTCATACAATGCATTCTGGCATTACATTGATGCTCATTTGGAGAGCGCAAGGACTGCGTGTCGAGCTCAAGCTGGACCTTCGGCAGCTGCATAGGCTATGTGGTGGATGACTTTAAGCAGCAATGTGTATGCCAAAGATTTGAGGACCTCCCCGGACAACACTGGTACTTCAGTCACTACAGTCGCACGCAGCTGGCAGCTTACGATCGAGTAAAACTTAACACCATAACCGTATCAGTCAATCACATTTCTGTACTTGTACTTGTCCTTTCCAAGTTTCCTTTTGTTGAATATGTTTTGAAATTGAACAATGTATCAGTGTCTAGAACTTTGCAATGAATTATTGGTGTTGTTATAGCTGATGTCTTTGAGTCATATGCTATATATTATGTCTAAGCTGATAAAATACATGCGAGTGATATCTACTGGACAACATGATACAATATTCTTCTCTGGAAATCACTGCTAGCTGTCCCTACAACCTCCTTTGTATCTATGTAATACATTGGCTACACATTCGCTGTAAATATTGCCAAGGTTTCACTTCGTAACAACTCAGAACAAGCTGCCGAATCAGGGGGCAGGCAACGCAGACCTGGCTGTTCAAACGCTCACAGTCTACCACTTTAGGGCATATACAGCATTTAGCCACATTGCATTCACAGCCGGCTGTAATTAATTCAGTGATATGGTTTCTAGAGACTATCTCATTGCATTTCAAAAAAAATTACCACCATCAAAAATTGAACCAAAGGCCTTGTGGTCAGTTAATGATTTGAGTAGACAACTAAACCACTGAGCCACAAGATGAATAGAAATAATATTCAAGACATTTAAATAAATGTATAAAAGTACCTGTATACAAACTATACAAGTAGATTATTATGGTTTAGAGAAACTATACCTACTTGTTGGTTAGGATATGGTTATATAGCTCAGCAAGGTCTGTCATTGACTTCAGACTCATACGAGAGCAAAGTCGAGTGAGAATGAGGCTGTGAGGCAACGATAAACTATAACAAAAACAAAACCTGTCTCCTACTGCACTTGCAAGGAGTAAGAGGTTCAATGAGCTTGAGGTCAACAGATGCTAGTAAATATAGCAAGTAGAGGACTTTGGGAGTAAACTCAAGGGTTTCGGTTGAGGAGTAAAGCGGGTAAATTCAGTAATAGAAAACTAAAGAGCTATACATGCGATGTGTAGGGTTTATATAGCTAACCGTCCGTTCCTCAGACCGAAAGGAGAAATAGATGAAAAGTGGTCTGAGGAATAAATTGTCCAATAAGAAAAAGGGAACAACTATTGTACAACTTTTATCTTGATTAATCAGCGGGTGAGAGACTTGTACTAATAATAGAGGATTGTCACGCGTGTTCAGGAACCGTATCCTCATGATGAGGTACGATCCTAAATAAGGTGTTATTAGTATTTACCAGGCTTTTACTGGGGCTTGGAGCTGGTTGGCGAGATGCCTACTACCAGTCCCTACCCAGTGTGCTGGCTGGCTGGGAGTGATATCCAGTCTCTGATCTGTGATATAAAATGGTAGCGATGGTTAAGAAAGCCTGTGAGGGCTATGAGAAGTAAAATGGCAAAAGATACCTCTAGCCCTAGAGCCAGAGGTGTAACGGGAAAAGTGTTCGAGAACCAAGACATAACGAAGATAGGAAAATAATGAAATGGTCCTTACAATAGCGAAGGGACTTGCGTTGTGAATGATCCATTAGTCCACAACTCGAAAGGATCATAAGGATTTCCGACATCAATTCCGGGGAATGACCCAGACAAAGGCGGAAAACTGCATGTTGAGGTGAGTGTCTGTTGCATGTGCAAATTGGTGCTGACTGGCAATGCAACAGGAGGCTCTGATTGAGCAGTGGGTATGTCAGCATTGGGTGAATTGATTCCAGTTGTGTCAGCAACGAGTGGATTAGCGGTGCTCGTATCAGCAGCGGGTTTGTCAGCTACGGCTGTGGTATTTGTTGTTGCAGGACCTGTACTGACTGTGAATGTGTCAGTAACAGCCTCGTCTTTGCTGCTACTGTCAACTACAGCGGCACTTTTGTAAGTCTTTCCTTTTTTTGCCTTGTCATCGGCCTTCTGATTCTTTGCTCTCTTCTCACCTTTGTCAGAACGAGTCCGACGTTTCAGGACCTGAATATCACCAGATTCTATCTGGTGATCATGCTCTACGCTCAGTTCCTTAAACTCCTCGTCTGTGAGATTCTTCCAGTATGTAGCACCAGACTGCCATTTCCGAAGGAGCATCTCAAGGTCAGGTAGAGCACTGGAAATCCGGCTGAGATTGCCGAAAGGAATGTTTTCTGGCCAGCCTTCAATTTTGACTTGATAGCGTTGGATTATGTTCCGCCAGTACTGTGTCCATTGCATCTTTGCCTTCTGATCCCCGGAAATGGCACCTGTTTCTTGGTAAGTTTCACCACTGTATGTAGAAATACCAATGACTGACGAAGTGACATGTTGATCTCAGCTCGGATTGTGGCCCTTACTTCGGCAACATGCTGCTGATGGTTCTTCGCAGCACCTAGGGAGAGTGGTTGAGTTCACCCTGAGCATGATAACTCAATGGTAAAGCCTACCTGCGATGCCTTGAATTGCAAAACCCTCCATCTTACTAAGCAGGTCCTGATTGTTGATACCCATACAAGTTCTCATGAACGTTTCAATTCCCTCTGTTGAAAATGTAACCCCACGGAGGGGCAAATCTGTCGATCCACGGACCACATAAAGCATGACCTCGATGCCTGTCCGGCACCTTAAGCTTTCCAGCTAGTTCGGTAAGTAATCATGAATAAATATATGTTTGGTGCAACTAACCTCATTCTCAATTATCTTTAGGGTCTCTGTAACGTCGTTGATTCGAGACTTCGTTGTCATGCAAAATCCAGTCTTCTTTGTTTCTAAATGTGCTGAATACTCTACTAATAATTGTTTCTTTTCATCGTCTGATAGCGAATGATATTCTGCGGTATGAGCATGAAGAATGTTCTGTAGTGCCTTTGGACCAACACCCTCTAATTCATAATGGTGTGTATTAGTATCAGTATAGAACAGTAATTGTGAAATCACTTACTGTTCTCTCCACTGCACTCCTGACTCTTCTTCCAGCAGAACGCATTCCAACTATTGGCCTTCCTCTTTGAACACTGAAGAGAACGGTTCATATAAAGATCTTTTCGCACACATTGAATACTCTTGCTGTTTTCTGCAGCAATAGTGGCTGTTGACCTGTCAATTTGCTCCCAAGCTTCCTCAAGGTCGTTTTTGAACTTCTGAGAGCGCTCTCGTCGGATGGAAGTGAGGGCAGCTCGAGCTTCTTTGCTGAGCTTGACCTTCACACGAGGGGTGCTTCGAGCAAAGCCTTGGACTTTGGAGCGTTGTTTGGTCATAAAGACGTTGAGAACCATGCTATAGTGCTAGTTGATAAGTGGGTAGAACACCAAAGATTTGTTCTGTTCTCTATTCTGCTTTATATCCACCTGTTTTTGTGATTTCGTCGGAATAAGACTTACATGCACATCATGCATGCCCAATATCCGACTGAAGCATGTAATTAAGACATATAACAAGTAGTTTCTACATGTACAGCCAGCACACGTAAATAATACGTAGCAATACCAGAGTACCAATGATCTTCAATGCAAGTCCAAGTATTGATTGTGACTCATAGAGAGACATGTTGTACAGTCCGGCTATCAAACTCAACCTTGCAAAATTGTAACGTCAACAATTAATGGTTGACTATTCTATTACATGTAACATTATGCACAAATCAATCACTAACAACATCCTGCAGAAATTCCAAAACATCACGTGTCATTCGTTGTTGTTCCCTCCTTTCAGCTACACAACCATCAGTATGTTTGGTAGTTATCATCCTGTCAATTTCAAGATTATGCTCTTGGGCAGCTATAGTTTACATGTTATTATTTTTCATGGGAAAGACCAAGAAGGTGGCTCACCGACCTTCATCCATCGTGGCTAAAACTGTACCAGATACTGAGGGCCTTGAAACTTCTGACCGCACGCTGATGCCTATGCCACGCTGTCCTGAGAAGCCCGGTAAATTTTGAATCTGATTGAGCCGATGAATATGCAACATATTCACTGCATATCTTGATTGCCATCAACACTTCAGCTCAGCGGCAAGAGGTGGATTTGTCTCTGAGAGCTGTGTAATAGTCCTTGTGACCTCTATTTCTTCATCATGAATGGCTGTGCATAAACGACGACTCTCAACATTCAACCTCACAATTTTTTCACGAGTGGGGCACAGTTTGAAGTACCTCACTGCTGCAGCTCTATTTGCAGGTTTCATCCAAGAGCAATCAGAGATGTCAGCTCGTGAGTAACGAAGGAGATCAAACTCAGCCAAAAATGTGTAGTCTGCAACTTCCTTCCATGTTAACTTTGGGCGAGGAGGCTGGAGAAGCGTAGCCTGATTGTTGTAACATTTGATTGCACTTCAAATAGCCTCAGAGTGCCACTGCAATCCTTTGCTGATCTGTTGCTGAAGTTTATAGCCTAGCAAATGTTTCTGTAACCCGTAAAACGACACACAAATATATACCTGCTTACCTGTTCCAGACATTGACAACTTGGAAAGCTCAGTCAGTCGCATTACAACTGCACGCTTTAGAGCATCTAGAGCACTCCGATACTTTGCAAATGAAGCTCTTTCTTTGCGACAGTTATATTCAGAGCCACCTATTTCCCATCGCTTCTCTATGTTTAAAGAAACTTCCAAATTGGAAGTCTGTTTTTCTGCTGTTTGCAGAGCGGTATATGTAGTATTAACCCGGTTCCGAGCCCGTGATACATTTGTGTGGAGCTGATGGATGGGTCCACTCAGAATGCTAGAAAGAAGTGCATTCAGGGCCTTACGAGCATCCTCCCAGTCCTGGCTAGTACACATTATTACTATGAAGACAATCACTAAAAGAACGAAATACAGGCTTACTACCGTTGTGCATGATCATCTAATGCTTCAAGATAATGCCCCTCAAATTTGTCTTTCATAGGGAGTTGTTTGAATGACGCTAAATAGACCTGCTCGTCACGATAGAACCTTTCAAAATCGCTATCACAAAGATTCAGCGCTTTCTTTGATGCGTCCAACTCAACAGGAGACGACGAGGACAGCAGAACCGTTCGAGACGACAAGGAAACGAGCGGAAGGAAACAGTGTGTGAGGAGAGAGAAAGGAACGATGGAATGTCGACGACGGCAACGGAGGCACACAGACCAAAAAGGAACAAAAAAGCGTGGGATTCCACCACGCTAGCCAACGGCTATATGCGAAGGTCGGGGTCGGACAATAAGTTCGGAGCATACATGCCGACAATGCCGACCTGGATGAAATTGTGGACAGCCTAAGTCAAGTGGCGTATTTGGGGCAACATTTAACGCTGGTGTCGGAAATAGCCACAAGAGAGCTTAACTATAGTGTACGAGACATGTGATGGTACACTATAGTTAGGCTCTCTTGTTGGGCAACCCAGGTGACAAGAATTTGGAGAGCACAGCCTTACGTTAGAACCTAAATCGTCACAAATATATCTTGCGGGTTGGGCCGTGTAGGTGCCACGAACAAAGTACAGATAAGGTTTGTATTACTTCTGAATTGAAACGCGTGATGCTGAAACGAGATTTAGGCGTCATCTCTTGGACAAGCTGTCTCAGAGAAGGTGGAGACTAGCGAAGTAACCTTTCTTCAAAATATTGTCCAAACTCCGTGATAGTCCTTCATTCATGAGCTTTACATTTTGACTTGTACAGTGTAATATACCAGTCAACTTATCGTTGTTACAGGTATAGCCCACAGAAGGCAAATACAGACTGAGCTTTCTCAGCTGCTGGTATACATAGATGGTAGTGTAGGATTGGTGTAGTACTCAAATTCAAAGTTACGGTCTTAGCCTGTGACACTTGTTTAATGCCGGTCAGAATATGAGCACTACAGATCTGGGAGCCACGCAGTTTTATAAAGCATGATATTCCAAGGAGAAGGTAAACGAAGGTCAATACTACGGAATATGGCACTATTTGCCTTTACCCGCACTTTTGCCTTTACCCTTCCCAAATGATTTACCTTCAAACCCAGGTCTTGCTTTGCCCTTCGACTTTCCGACGCCTTTCTTCTTGTCATTCCTTCGCTCGTGACGGGTAGCAATATTATCCGCTCTCTTCTTTTGTTTCGCAGCCATAGAAGCCGAAAGCTGTTCCTTCCTCTCATCCCTATCAAAAAGAGATAAGCAGTGGAAGATAAGGATTGGACTTGAAATTACTAACCAGCCTTTCTTACTCTTCACTTTTTCCTTATCCTTCCTCTTAGCTGCCTTTTTCAGTCGACCTTCGTCGTCTTTTACCTTTACGCCCTCCAACCTTGCCTCAGCCTTGGCCCATTTGTCCTTTTCTTCGATCATTTTGCGCTTCTCTTCGGGTAGAGCGGCAAGTTTTTCTTTACGAGCTGCCAGCTGTTCCAGTGCCTGAGTAGGATTGGAGGATACTTTTAACTGCTGGGCCTTCTTGCTGGTCGATGATCCCGCAAGAGAGGAGAAAGCGATATTTGTCAAGTTTGAATGCGGGCCATGGGATGAACCTTGTCCTGCAGTTGGATCTGGAACAATAAGCTGGGTCTAAGTAGCAGAGAGAAGTCAGTTCGTGTCAGATAAGAGAAAAAAATACGATGTGGATACCTTTGTCGAAGGGCCATGATCGCGCTTGTCCTTATCTTTATTTTTGCCTTTGCCCTTCTTTTCAGCTTCCAAACGAATCCGCTCTTTTGTCTCCTTTCTGCGTCGCTCACGCAGTGCTGCACGCTGTCGCCGCCGCTCCTCTAACAATTCGTCCCTATCCCCAGCCTCTTCGCCCTCTTTTCGTGGACCACCACGGCGCAGCTCAGCGATTCGTGCGTGGAGTTTCTCCCTGAGCGACGTTATACCACCAGATGTGGGCATTGGGACGATGGTGTCTTCAGTGCCGGCAGGTGTGCCTTCTTCATCGGTGTCGATAGTAGCGTCGACTTGCATTCCATCAGAAGAAGCCCCACGGTCGTCGTCGGATTCTTCTTCATCTTCGTCGGATTCTGGCTCAGGTGCTTTGCGTTTGCCTTTGGCGGTACTCGATTGTTTTGCGGCCTCTTCGTTCTGGATATCAACGATAGATTTGTTGTTTGCTGGATCAAGCTTTAAAAAACGATTTATGAGAAGGATATCGCAAGTATAATGAGTAGAGACTGATAGACAATAGAGGCATACTTTATCGCGTTTGGCCTTCTTCGAGGCTTCCTTGATAGCTTGCTTAGGTGCCTTTTGTTTTCTGCTGTGTTGGTGGTACTTGGACTGAACCTAATCGTTGAAAATAGTTGTGGGAGGTCATTCTCAACAAAAATGAAGGGAAACAGTCGGACTATGCGCACCTGGTCGTTCGCTCCATCCTTGACGAGGTAATACTGGGGGGGGATCAGGCGCAATAAAGCCTCGAACGTATCATTGTGGGCTTCTAGCGATACCCTGAGTACGTCCGCTGAGGTTGGCATGGGCGTTGGCTGTAGCTGTAGTATTGTCTACTAAAATCTTTGAAATTTCAAAAGGTAGCAGCCACGGTGGGGAATACGACAGAGGTCGGGGTTAGGGTTTACCAATCAATTGAATAATGAGCGCAGTTCGGTCTGGTCCTTGGGAAAGCCCCTACAAGTTAAAGCTACAACATAAATTCTACAGGTTATCCTCAATCTCACACCAGAACTGAAACAAAAACAAAAGAACCTCGAGATGTCACTCAATGCTGAAGGTACCGATACTTCAAATAGGGATCAAGTACTACAGAACCAAGGAGAATCTACACATGTCCTTCGAAAGCACATATTAGTCCCAAACCAACTAGCAGCATTCCAGTCCTCAGACACGCACAAAGCTATCGTTTCTTACATAGAAACACTCAATGAGGCTGTCGTAGGCGCAAAGCTCACTGATCAGTGCTCAGAATCTCCTGTGCGTTGTTCACCGGTTTCTGTCGCTGATCGTTCACAATTGACACTTCCGTTGTGAATTGATTGGTTTCGGAAGAGCAGGGTGTAAAAGCAGTGATACATTTACTGGATCAGATCGAGAAAATAGCCAATGACACGCCCCCTGTCGAGAATAAGGCCTCGAGATTCGGCAATCCTGCGTTTAGGACTTTCTACGACAAAGTACAGGATGTATGCCTTCTAATATGCTCGATTCGCAGCATAACTGAAGTAAATGCATCTGGTAGTTAGCCCCTTCAATGCACGAAAACTTGCCAAACCTTCCCAGCCAAGACATCCCAGAAGTATCCGGTTATCTTATCGAAGCATGGGGAAATCGCACCCGCATCGACTATGGCAGTGGCATGGAGCTGAACTTTCTGTGTTGGCTGTATATCTCGCAATATCGAGCTATCTCTTACGTGTTTACTGACACGCTGTTATAGGATTTGTCTTGAACGTCTCAAAGTTGTCGAGGAAAGGGATCACATTGCACTTGTAATCAAAGTATTTTGGAGGTAAGCGATATAGCAGAAAGTCATCGGATTGGACTAAAATTATGTTACGTTGCAGATATCTGGAGATAATGAGGATTCTCCAGTCCACTTATTGGCTTGAACCTGCCGGCTCACATGGGGTCTGGGGCCTGGATGACTATCACTTCCTGCCCTTCTTGTTCGGCTCAGCTCAACTTCGAGGTAGGCAGAGTTTACAAGGTCATTACCCTGATAATTAAGTACATCCTCCTCCTTTAGGGCACAAGTTCGTTAGGCCGAAAGCCATACATGATGCGGAGATTGTTGACGAGTTGTCGAAGAATTATATGTACTTCTCTTGTATCAAATTTATCAACTCGGTTGGCAGCTTTTATGGAATTTTATAAAAGTTGTTTCCTCGCACTGACTGTTTTTATTTCAGATCAAAACAGCATCGTTGCGATGGCACTCTCCCATGTTAGATGATATCTCAGCGGTGAGTGTAGGCTACATGATATCCCTCAATCAGCCAATTAATTCTTACCAGGTGAAGACTTGGGAAAAAGTAAACTCGGGCATGATCAAGATGTATTTGGCTGAAGTACTGGGCAAGCTGCCTGTAATCCAGCATTTCCTTTTTGGTTCTATTCTTCCATACGATGGACCCTCAAATGTATTTAACGCCATCAATCCTGAAGACCCCCACTGGGGGCATGCACACGCCCACTCCGAACTGGAGGCTAAAAGCGGATGGGGCGATTGTTGTGGTATACCGGTACCAAGTGCGTTCGCTGCAGCTAGGGCGGAGCAGGAGAAGGGTCAGCCTGGGACCAGGCTTACAGGCCCTGGAATTCGACCCGTACCATTCGATTAATGAGAAGGACCAAACAGCATAGTTCTTATTTCTAGTTTATCACAGCAATATACTGTACATTTTTGTTATCGTGACCTTGTCTCAAGGAATATTCATATTCTTTCTCTCGTTCTTATGACCCACGATGTCTTTGATGAGCCCTTTACAGATGTCTACCATTGCTTTTCGGCTTTCCCAAAGAGGGAGAATAGAGGTGATGCTGGCGGCGAGAAAGAGCCATACTACAGATATAATGACCCAGGCTTTGAAAAAATAGAGGGAAAAAATGTAGCGCGACAGGAACATCGGGATGGGAATTAGCTATGGAAGAAAAGAGCCAATTAGATTTCTCAAGGAACAGCAAACTTAACTCACGAAAATGATGATGAAGGACATAGTGAGGGCAGCCAAAATGGCTACTTTCAAGGAACCTTCGAGTACAGCATAATCCTCTAACTCAGTACTCTCCGATGCCTCATCGCTGACAGGCAAGGTTTGAGTTTCAGCAGGTACCTGTTCTTTTCTTTCAGAGTCTTGATCATGATGTGTAGGGGACGGGATGCCATTAACATGGTGTAAAGTGAGAGTGTCCGACATAACCCCTCGAGCCAATGTGCGACCTCCGGGATTAATTTTTCGAGTTTCTGACCAATTGAATCTATTGTCTGGCTTGAACAGCGTCACGACGATTGAAATGATCGGTCCCGAACAAAACGAGCCTAAATTTCCCGCTAGCATCGAGTATGGTTCACCTGCCAAAATCCATCTAATGAGTGATTGCATGATCACGACAACAAAAAACGGCACAGACCAGTCGTTTCTATGGTCAAAGCGCCAAAATACATCTTAGCAACAAGAAGCCAGCATGACAGACCAATGCTGAGACCACCCAGGGCTCCACTAACTGCTGCAGCGCAAGTCTGTTTTCGCCATATAACAGTTAGAACTACGGGGCCTACAGCACCTGTGGTGATGGTGCCGATGAACAGGAAGAGCCAGTTAAGCGAAAGGCCGATGCCGTTCCATAGGCAAGCGGTGCATGACATAACTATGGCCCAAACACACACCATGATATGCGAGATTCGTATCAGAGACTCAGGGGATGCCTAGTAAACGAGTTGTTATATTGGCTGGCTCAAGCAAGTGAAATGTATGCGTACGTCCGGCTTGAAATGGATTTGGTAGATGTCAAACGTCAGGATGGATGATGTCGCTATCATTTCGGAGGATGCTGCAGAGGTCACTGCCATGAACAGGAGGATCAACTACAATCACTATTACATTCAGATATTGCATGCGAATAAGAACCACACTGACCATAGCAACTGCACCTTCTTTACCAAGTAAACTGACTACTCCGGCAGGAGCAGCAAGTCCAGCGTTGATCTGGGCAGTGGAAAGACCGCCAGGATATGGGAAAGTCGGACCTTTGTGTGGTATCATTTACTGTCTGAATTCGTCATATACATTACTGCTCACTGTTCGTTAAGGCTACGGCGGCCAACCCCATGCTCGTGGAGAAAGTCATGGGTACAGCAAACCAAGCAATGCCACCCATCAAATACGCACGTACAGCTGTTTCAGCCTTGGACGCTATGGCGCGTTGCCAGTATCCCTGGCACAATTTTGATATTGATATTCAAGAATATAATGCATTCAACACTTACTTGGTCTAACATACAATTGCCGAATGAGCTAGTGATCTGGATAATCATGAATACAAGACCATCTAGAAGGATGAAATTATCCATCTTTCGGTGGGAAAGGGAAGATGCTCACAGTTAGATTTCATTGTTAAGAAGGAGCCATTCTGGTTTCCTGCCACTGGCCGATCTACACTGGCACGCTGGAGAAGTTCATACATGCCGTCTAGGCCACCGACTAAATGCGCCTCTGTGTACGTGTAGAAGAAAAAATAAAAGATGACGATCATAAGAATGCAGGTGTGTGTATAATCACCTATGAGACAATTAAATTACTTTTAAAAGTGTAAGAGTAAACACTTACAAAGAAATGTCGCCCGAAGACCGCCAAGAACTACATAGGCGACCACCCCAAGAGGGATAAGAAAATTGGCTTCGTAAATATTCATTCCAGTGAAGGCATTGACGACGGCGCTCCCACCCACAAGTAGCATACTTGACGCGATGAGGTTTGTAGTTAAAGCAAACGATGCAAAGACAAAATGGGCTAGATTCCCATAACGAGCATGAACAATCTCGAGGTAGGTATGGCAATAAGGCGCAATCATCTTTACTCGTACAGCAAGAATGGCCATCAAGAAGATTTGAAGCGTTGCTCCTGCTGCGTAGAAATAGCCCCCTGAGATGCCATACTCATATGTCACTGTCGAGCTCTGCAGCAGCGTTGCTGCCCAGGTCCAAGCAGAAATGATTCCGGATGCTATCAAGCCAGGTTTGACGGCACGGGAAGCAGTATTAAATTCTTCGGGTGTCGCGAGTTTGTAGCTGGTGTAGCGGTGCTGCAGAGTGGAAAGGGCCATCATAATCACAGCAAAAAAAAAACCGATTCCAAGGACAACAACATAGCCAATGGCCAGGGAGAGGACTTGTGCTCCTTCAGAGCTGGCCATTAAAACGATTATGAGCTAGTCGCAAGGTTGGTGGTACCGACTTGATACAGACGTACTCATAATGACGCTTGATAAGGCACAACTTGCGGTTCCGCAAAGATAACACAGATATTCTTGTGGATATGTTACTACAAGCGGATGTTTTGCTTAAAAACATACGAAGATATCTTTAGTCACGGAATAAGTGAGAAGGTCACAGGTCTTGATAACTGAGAAAGATAAGTACCAATAGGTTATCTAAGGGGTTTTTTTTTCAAATTTCCAGGACGTTAACGCCAGGTGATACGCTATTAATGAAAAGTTAGGCACTCTAGCTACGCCTTATTCTGAAAGCTTGTTCTATGAGTCCTTTCTGACAAAAAAAAAACGTAAATAGATGTGACCGAAGCAGACTGCACACCTATCCACACTATATGCATTATGCATAGTGGGGACTCTTCAAGTTCTAGATGGACAATGAGGATGTTTTCGAAATCCCTCTGGAACTGAGGACAAGAATAGTAAGAAATTACTGAATGCACGACGTGATTCAAGACTAAAAGGTACAAGCTAAGATGATAAGCAAACGTTGTAGGCAGTACTGATAGTAGGCGGCCCTATGCGTTCATCATGAAGTTCAACTTTTCATTAGACTCAGACAAGTGCGGGGTTTCTGGATCGGGAAATTGCGGACTGGGAAAAGTCTGGCGAATTACTGCACGTCTGTGCCAATTTTCCTTTCCTTAAGTCGGGACGTCAGACGAGATGAAAACCGACATTCAATGACATCCCACACCGAACCGCAAACTCACGTGGTCAGCGAACAGAACGACGTCAGGCAAGATGAAGCCGACGTCCAATGACATCCTACATCAAACCGCAAACTCACGCAGTTAGGGAACAGAACGGCGTCAGACGAGATGAAGCCGATGTCCAATGACATCCCACATTGAACCGCAAATTCACGCAGTCAGAGAACAGAACGGCGAGGAAGTTACCGATGTCATGCACCAAAGTTGATTGGTAGCATGGACAGGTGTCAATAACAAAGCGAATATTCAAAAAGACTCGCCTTTGCGCCACACAGGCACAGTGCCACGTGGAATAGTAATTAATATTGCCTGTTTTGAACTTGTGGCTGATCAGCACCACCTCTATTAGGCAATCCAGTCACGCTCACCTTTGCTTTTCCATTCGGTACTTTCCGCGTCTCGGCATTTCGGCAAATTTTCGCGTCGCCACTGGCTACACATTGCATTGCGCCCTCGCTTTTGTCGTTTCCCTTACTCCCCTTCCTTTGCCTAGCCCCACCATGGGCCCCTTCCTCTCCTTTTTATTCTCACCTGACAGTCGTTTCTGGATCCCCATTCTAATCCACTTTTCCGTCACCTCCACCCTCCTCCTCCTCATTTTATTTGCACCCCCACCATTTCTGATGTCACCACTTCCTATCCGCTTCCGTCGCCGATCCGTTGACTACCACGTGCCACTGCTGATATCAGCAAAGCCCCGGCGGCCGGTTCAAATAGGGCAACAGGTCCATCTTCATGACGTCGATCTACCATCATATACTATCAAAACATCGGTCGCTCGTCTTGCCTGGTTGGAGCATGGGTGGGTAGTTTTTGAGCTGGAGAAGGTTCATCCCCTTGCGTCGCCCATGTTCATTGCTGTCCCATTCACTTGGGTACACTTATCTTTTGTCCATCGTCTTTGCTACAGCTACACCTACCACACGCTGCCTGGGACTCACTTGTTCCAAATTGGAACTACTCCTCTCCCTCCCTCATTTGATCAGGTGGTCCAACACAACCAGTCCATTGGTAAGGCCATGGAACTGTCGGATTTGGACTAGGTGGTGGACCGGTGGCTCCAGTTTCTTTTTCTTCAGCAGAACATTCATTTACAGTGCGATTATTTTTGATTTTTGAATCATTTTTATGGACACATATTTTTTTAGAATGTCTGACTGATAATAAAGGAACTGTGTTGATACTGATAGTGTTTTGCCTTGCCCTTTTTTTACTGCATCTTCCCATGACATCATGATTTTCCTGCTCTCTTTTTGCTATTGGACTTTACTTTATGGCTGTACAAACCTGTGACATTACTCACAGCATTTATTCTTCTATCCCTTTCTTTTCCTTTTTTTGACAATCTTATCCTGTACTACCTACGCAGGATTCATCAGCGTACATTCCTTCCTTCATATTCTTTCTCATTCTTTTTGCACAGCTATACTGTGCATAGCCTACTTTTCTTTTACTATATAAACCCCTGTATTTTACCTTGTAAAAGAAGGAACAAGAAATCCAATCCAGACTTCTTCTCTACTCTCAAGTTCACTACTCTACTACTTGTGATCCAGTGTGGTCACAACACTTCCCACTTCTACCACTGTTAACTGCTGTCATCGTCACTCGTCACTTTTTGAAAGTGATTGTCATCCCCTTCGATTAGAGTCCTTCTGAGCACTACAGTTTGTGCGTCAGGAGCCTGCTATCACTGGGAACCTTATCATATTGTCGTTCTCAAACCTACCTTGTGCTACGATTAGCAAGGTAGTGCTCGTCTATACTCGTCACAAACCCCCTATCTTTCTATAAGTTCAACTATCCCTCCTCCTCAAAACCCACACTCATACACCACTGGGTTTTACTTTGAAGGATCCTCATATATACCACCCCATGAACAACCAGAGCACCCACTGTTCTAGGAGGCAAAGTGTTACGATTTGTCTATCTATATTACGGACTACTCATTTCTCTTTACTCATCGGTTATACCATCGGACCGATGACTCACATCCCTCACATACACTTCCGCTCCTCTCGCATTTCTATTACCTTGTATAGTACTCAGTCCTCAACGGACAGACCTACCCTAGATAGGACGTAACTCCTATCGCCGACTTACTTCTCTATAAATACGCTTGTAACAGTAGTAGTATTCTCCAATACGATTCTACGCAGTTCACGCTTACAAAGCTAGAACTTCCAAGATCAGACTTCCATACGGAAGAAGACCAACAACCATTGGAATCCCTCTATTCAGAATTACATCCTCGAACTTGTCTTCGGATAAGTCTCTTTGAACAAACCCGACGAACCCTCAGACTTTGTTAAGCACTTTGTGCGTAACAAAAGAATCGTATTCCATACCAGAAGTCCCACCTATTTAGGTTTGGGAAGAAAAAGCCGACAATACGTCGCAACGACCAAGAACCAGATCTCAGAGAGCAGGAAGAAGCTCAGACGATTTACAGACACAGACAGCAACACCCCCGACATCGTCCAGACAAGGAAGGATAGCAGCACCACCCCCCTTCCCTCAACCAGACATCACCCGACTCCACACCAGAGAACAGGCAGACGCATTCTACGAAGCCAGAACATGTTGGCTACAGTTCTACGCGGAAAGTCATCCACAACTAATCCCCAGAACACAACACGATCCTCCAGTAACCACAGAAAACATCTACAACGAAGACGACTTCGAAGAATACGCAGCAGAAGGTGAACCAATACACCTTCCCACACCACAGATACTCCCCACCGCACCCAACCCATCTCCTACCCCACCTACCTACACCATGTCAAACGCTACGACACCCAAACCCACTATGATTGGGAAAATCGACGACTTTGATGGGACTCCAGACAAGGCCCAAAGATGGATATCGTCCACTGACTTACACTTTGACATCAACGACACCATTTATACCTCGGACAAGAAAAAGGTGTACGTAGCTCTCAGCTACATGAAGGACGGAACCGCCGCCTCATGGAGTGAAGCCAAGATGACCGAATACAAAGACAAGAACGCCTACCCCACATGGGCAGAATTTATGAAAACATTCACAGCCAGTTTCAGAACAGCAAATGTCAAAGGAACGGCTTCGGCCGCCTTGATGAAAATGAGGATGGAACCAGGAGAAAATGCAGTGGCATTCAACTCGAGGTTTATGCTAGATGCCGGGAAAAGCGGCATCAACAACAAAGCCATGATCATGGTTTATCAAAAAGCAATCCGACCCCCCCTCCTCCGCGGAGCACTCACCGGAAAGGAACTGGTCACCATTGAAGACTGGATGAACACGGTGGCCAACCTAGATGCCAACTGGATCAGTGCAAACGCCATCTCGGAAGGAACGTGGGGGACCAGAAACAAAGAAAGACAGTACGACAAAAATCGCAAAAGTGGACCATCCACCAGCGTGAAAAGGCTGACCAAAGACGAAGAAGAAACCAGGAGGAAGGAAGGAAGGTGCTTCATATGCAACGAAAAAGGACACATCGGGAGGAATTGCAGGAACAAAGGAAAGACTCCCAAAAGAAAGGTACGTCAAACCGAAACTGAAGATGACGTCAAGACAGTGGTAGAAGAAGACAAGGTCCAAAACATCATGAGGATGTGGAAGGAGTTGGGAGAAGACCAAAGAGCTGAGGCGATGAAAGAATTAGAAGACGAGGGTTTTTGAAACGACGGACTACCCCGATGTTAGTACCGTCGAAAATGGCAACTGTAACAATAGCAACGATCAATGCCAACTCTTTACGAATTGATTGCTCGTTAAAACAGAAAACCATCGGAACCAAAGCCCTGATAGATTCAGGAGCTACGGACGACTTCATGGACACAAAATTCGCCATTAAAAACCGACTCCCCCTCCGAAAACTCCCGATCCCTATAACATGTAAAAACGTTGATGGAACCACGAACAAAAACGGAAAAATTACGCATTGCACCTATCAGAGAATAGACGCAGGAGGACAAAACAGGTTTACGAAGTTTCTATTAACTGGACTGGACAGAGAAGACGTATTGCTAGGCTTCCCCTGGTTGCAAAAAGTCAACCCGGTCATTAACTGGAAAGACAAAGAATTACCGTACTCAGACAAACACTCAATCAGGACAAACCAAACTACCACGGAAACAAAAATCAGGACAACCACAGTAGACGAGGACGAGTACGAAACCATTCACAGATACGTATCCGACCGCACACCCTATCCTCGAACCACGATCCGGTTAAAAGTCAACTCGGCAATGGAACACGCGCAAATACACGGAGAAAGAAAAGAAAAACATATCCTCCCAGATGAATATAAGGGCTATTCAGACGTCTTTGACAAGAAGAAATCGAAAAGACTCCCCAAGCGACGGGAATATGATCATGTAATCAACATGAAACCGGAATTTGTATACGTGAAAGGATGCGCAACTTGCCAGCAAGCCAAAGTAAACACGCATCCGACCACGGTACCGTTGATCCCGAATCAAACACCGAAGACCAGTGAACCGATGAAGTATCTCTCGGTGGATTTCATTACAGACTTACCCGAGTCTATAGGGTATGACAGTATAATGGTCGTGGTAGACCAAGGACTTAGTAAGGGGGTAATCCTCTCACCTTGCCACAAAACCATCGACGCACTCAAAACTGCACAAATCTTCCATGACTCTGTCTTCAAACGGTTTGGACTACACGACAAAATCATATCCAACACAGGCCCACAATTCGCCTCTGAAGTATCAAAAGAACTCCACAAACTCCTAAACATCGAAACTGCACTCTCCACGGCATACCATCCACAGACTGACGGACAAACAGAACGATCCAATCAAGAACTAGAGATCTACCTCCGCATCTTTTGCCAGAATCAACCACACAGTTGGGCAAAATACCTTACGACGGCCGAATTCTGCCACAACCAACGGCCACACTCCACGAATAACCAATCGCCATTCTACCTCCTCATGGGATACGAACCCCGAGGAATCCCGACTAAACACCGATCCACAAACATCCCGTCAGTAGAAAAACGATTATCCGAACTACTTAGGGCAAGAGAGAACGCTCTAAAAGCACACGAACTAACGAGAAGCAAGATGATGAAACGAACGAACGGAAAGTTCACCAGATTCTCAGAAGGACAAAAGGTGTGGTTAGAAAACACCAACCTGCGGGAAAAAGCCACCGAACACAAGAAGTTCAACATGAAACGCATCGGACCTTTCCGCATCCAAGAAAAGATCTCTCCGGTAAACTACCGATTATCGTTACCTCCCCATTGGAGGATACACAACGTTTTCCACGCATCCCTCTTAACCCCGTATACCGAAACCGACACTCACAGACCGAACTTTATCCAACCACCACCTGACCTTATCAACGAAGAAGAAGAATACGAAGTAGAAAGTATTCTTAGACACAAACCCTGGAAACGCGGACGCCGTTACCTGATCAAATAGTGCCATTACCCTCATTCTGAAAACTCATGGGAACCAGAAGAACACCTGACCAATGCTGCGGAGATACTGGAAGCCTATAAGAGAGATCACAAACTGCGTTGAAGAGACAACCACCCCCACCACCACCAATCCTCTGTCTCTCAAAACACACAACATGTCTACTTCTCACTCTACCGGCTTCCCCATCACCACCTACTCTGTACCCGGCGAAGCCAACATGCTAGCCGACAAACGAGTGTCCTTTGCCCGAGGGCAACGACACAACCAGGCTGACGTCTCTGACGCCATAGAATTAATGTCAGCCAAAAACGCCCACGTCTATCTATTTCGTGAAACAGAAAAACGCTATCCCGATGCGTACCACGCTCTTTCTTCCCTATATACCTTCCTTAACATAGACCTCGTGGCTGACGAACTCCTAAAAGCCATAGGCTCACTACATTCGTTGGAAAACGAGCATTCGCGGCACAACAATCAGGACTCGAGTATCTGTCGGGCACTCCGGATGGAAAAGTTAGTTTTGGAATCTTTGGAACGACGCTTGAGGATGAACTCCTTGAGTGGGCAGACGGACGCGGCAAAGGCATATTTGGAATTAGGCGGGAAGATCTTGCTAACCGAAGCGCGCACGCGGATAGAGCGAGACGGCTATACGAGTACTCCTCCACCCGGTTTGTCCCGCCGGTCCCCATTACACCCAGATCAGATCAGTGTTACCCCGGAGCTCACCTACCCCACCGCTACCCCACAACCTCCGCCCACCCAGTTAGCGGAAAAATACATTCCCACCGTCCCAACCAGCCCGACCTCACAAGGGTCGAACCCCTCCAGTCCCCGTTCCACTGGGTCGAACCCAGAACCACTACCACCGCAGTCACCTCTGCCTCGACCGGTACCAAACGCCCAAACCCGTCGCCTGACGAAACGACGAGGAGCCCGACTAGGCCGACAAGAAGTGATACTCCAGATCCCCGCCGTCAGAACTCCATCGAATCGGCAATCTCATACGTCGAAGAGTCCGAAAGACAGTCCGCCTGGTGTAACGCACAGGCCTGAGACCGGCTCCCCTTCCAATCCAATCAACGTAGATGACGCCGACATGATCGACCAATTGTACGCGGGAACGTACAACCTGGGAGATGACAATCCCCCCACTCCCAAATCCGACACCTCGTCCAATACCCGACAAAAGTACCACCAAGGTGTTCGCGACAACGCTCCTTACTGTCAAAACTGCGGTTGGAGTGATCATCGTACATATTACTGCAAAGCTTACTACTGCCCCGACTGCGATAGACGCGCACCAGGGCATAGTTTCAATTGGTGCCCTATTCGTAGGGAAAACGAAGACAGGATTCTGATGGAGGGATTACATGGAGATGTCAGCTACGACGACAGCTACAACATGGATGGCGAGGGTACCAAATTTCGGTGAAATTTGAAGCAAGTAAGGGGGTAATGTTACGATTTGTCTATCTATATTACGGACTACTCATTTCTCTTTACTCATCGGTTATACCATCGGACCGATGACTCACATCCCTCACGTACACTTCCGCTCCTCTCGCATTTCTATTACTTTGTATAGTACTCAGTCCTCAACGGACAGACCTACCCTAGATAGGACGTAACTCCTATCGCCGACTTACTTCTCTATAAATACGCTTGTAACAGTAGTAGTATTCTCCAATACGATTCTACGCAGTTCAAGCTTACAAAGCTAGAACTTCCAAGATCAGACTTCCATACGGAAGAAGACCAACAACCGTTGGAATCCCTCTATTCAGAATTACATCCTCGAACTTGTCTTCGGATAAGTCTCTTTGAACAAACCCGACGAACCCTCAGACTTTGTTAAGCACTTTGTGCGTAACACAAAGCCCATAAACAAGTTCCGTGGAATCTGGGAGGATTGTGTGTTAGTTTGTTTTTGTGTGTGGTTTTCTAACAACAGTTCTCATCATCGACACCGATCACAGAGACGAGTTACTGCATTGCAGTCTTGTTCTTGATAAACCGTGCCAACAAAACGGTGTACATTGCAGTGCAACTGTATCGGGGAGCTGTGAATATGCCTAGGCCTTCACCTGAACACCATGATGTTTACAGCGTGGGTACCCATCATAAGCTATCTATTTATTTGATGTCAAAAGAGCCTGAATCCTTCTGTGAAAATTTTCACCTCGTTTCGCAGTAGGAGTCCACTTTCCCAAAAATCACACTTTTGAAACACCTCAACAACCGAGCTTCATGCCGTCCAGTATCAACGTCACAGAGTTGCTTAATCCGTATACACCAATGGCTTTTTTGCCACCAGACCTCGCTTTTCAGGAGCAAACCTCAAGTTATGTTCTTGTCGGTGCAGCTGGTGTCAGTCTCTCAGTTGATCAAGCACTTTTGTGACTTTTCTGATCTCTCACCGTCTGTTAGGCCATGGTTTGGGATATACTTACAAATATAAATAGTGACTATAAGCTTCTGTTCAAACAGAGGATTGGTCTGCCTACCATTGTATATTTTATTTCCAGGTATGGTGGGACCTCGAGACATACTTATCTTATTATTCTGACTCCAAACAGAATTGCAGCACTCTTCTACGTTCTGATAAGCACCATCTTTGATTGCCAGTATCTAGATTTTTGACACTTTATTGAGGCTGATAGTTTGCGATAGCTGCTCCTGTGGGCCGCTGCAGTATATATCAAGGAGCAATCAATGTCTCATATCCCATCACTGTTCCTGCCACATCATTACTGTTTTTCTTCCGCATTCGTGCAATATTCACTGGGAACAACTATATCATCTCGTTTTTCTTTGCCTTGTGGCTGGCAGTTCTTGGAGGTTCATTAACTCTTCTCAAGGGTGTCCGGGCTAGCACCATTGGCCCAACTCAGTACTGTATTAACTCTGTTATAGAGCCTTACGTTGGGGCTACTGTTATTATGCCTCTTGTTCACGACACGCTCGTGTTTCTTGCCATTTCATGGTGTCTCGTCTCAAATAGCCATATCAATTATAATGCCACAAGTCGGTGGAAGGCACTATCTGGCCACTACCTTCCTAACTTCTCAAAATCCCTCTTGCGAGATGGCCAACTGTACTATTTGTGAGTAGCAAGTTGTCAATCCATTGTTGTGTAAATGGTACTCAGACTTGGCCTTGATCAGGATCACTGTGGGCGGTAATCTATTGACCACCATTATGGTCTTTGTTCCCTCAGTTTCCGTGCCTTATCGCACAATGTTCACCGTTCCTAATGTGATGTTGACCAATGCCATGGCCTGTCATGTCTTTCGAAGCACCAAAATTGACCTCATCAGAGGTTCAGCGTACAGGGAAGATTCAAACCGCAGCACCCTTCCACTGGCATTCAGAGGTCCCACTCTTCACAGTAATGTGGTGGACCCAACCCACACACTGGATTTTGCTTTGACAGATGTGCAAGCCAAAACGACTGGGCGCATAATGCCCACAGATTCAGCATCGACCTCAAAGGCACTATCTCCAATATAAATACTGATACCGACTTACTGACTGGTGTATGCCCGTATTAGTATACGTAAAAAAGAATGGCTACCAATTATGAATATATTGATCGTAGAGTAAATTTCTTATCTGTGAACAATGCCAATGTGAGAGGCGAAAGACTCATCATCTACGCATTTTTTTTCTTCTGGTCGCAACTCACGATTGTACAGTACGCTAATACTTACAAGTGACCAGATCAGTTGAACTCCATCGTGACGGTGGCGTTTACGGAGCCGCGACGGCGTAAAACCGTGAACACCACTGGCAATAACTTGAAGCCACGGTCTACTTTCTCAAGTCTGATCTTCGTCTTATCTCTAGCTTTACAGTTTACGAAGGCTCAAGGATTCTGCGATGTGAAGACAGCCTGGACTACGAACTTGACTGGGTATCGTGACGCGATTGTCGGAGCATTCGTCCAAAACTTCCATCATGGACCTTGACGGCGTTCCATTGGCATTTCCTCTACGAGCTGAGTATCACAAAGGTCAGGTTCCTATCATAACAGTAACACCTTACTTACGAAACCTTGGCTCCAATTACTCCGTGGTATCCAAATGAGAATCCGAGCAAACTATTTTTTGCAATATTCTGTATCGTGACCTCTAAGGCGTCTAATCTGCGTTCTTTTGGTGTACACGGGGTGTCACCAGACAGTCATACGTGATCTCTCGTTGTCAGCTTTCCTCCGCACTCAAAAAACCATGAAGACTCACTTTTCTGTGCTTTGCTAATATCTGTTCTTCGCGTCCCTTGCCACTATCGAGGTGAAATGAAGTCTGCATCCGAACCTACTCGCGAACCCGACTCAGCGATAGACGAAAAGCTTCATATTGATGGCAGAGAAGTCGCGATTGAACACACTTCCTCAGATTTTGATGCAGAAGTAGCAAGCAAGACGCTATCACTCCGAGGTTTCTGGTTGAAGGCTGCTTTGACTTTCGTTTCTGGGACTGGTTTTGCACTCTTCGGGTAAGCCTTTCTCTATCGTTAAATACTTGCATACATCAACTTCAGAAGGTACGATGAGGGTGTCATGTCAGCTCTGCTTACAGCTGGGCAGGTAGGTTGTATACTTTCCCCCTTTCAGTGCAGTACTGAGATGAAATTAATTAAGTTCGAGAAAATGTTCCCAGAGGTCGTTGTAGATGCGAGTCATCCTAACCATGCAACGCTGCAGAGTCTTGTCGCGGCCATTTATGTGAGTTTTATTTTCGACCGGTTTTCATTCACGGTAACACCTTTCCAGGAAGTTGGATGCCTGGTTGGCGCCTTATCGAATTTATGGATTGGGGATCGCCTCGGTCGTCGGAAAACTATTGCTCTGGGAGGGACTATAATGATAATAGGTGCCATCTTACAGACCGCTTCATACAGCTATGCACAACTTGTTGTTGCTCGTATTATCACTGGATTGGGTAATGGCTTGAATGTCTGTGCATTTACATAATTCCTGTGCTGTGGTAACTGATACGGCCACACTCGCAGACTTCAACGGTACCAACATACCAAGCGGAGTGCTCTCCATCAGGACAACGGGGCGGTTTCATCATGCTTCAAGGAAGTCTCGTTACTTTCGGTGTTACGATTTCGTGAGTTTGTACCTCATTATTAGTCAGGAGGAATACTCACCAGTTGCTAATAAAGCTACGTGAGTAAACTGAACATTACTTTTAAAGCGGTACCTACTGACTGCAATGTGAAAAGTGGTTAGATCTTGCCTTGTAAGCCTTTTGTCTTACCACCTGTCATAGTGGAGTCACCCCAGCGTGATGCAGGTATTCAAAGTCTAATTCGTCCGCTCAATGGCGAGTCCCGATATCAATCCAAATTGTATTCGCCCTGATTATGGTTGTGTCAATCGGTTTTGTACGTCAGGTCATTCTATTTGCATGTTCACCCTAACACTTTGCGTTAAATCATATAGCTCCCCGAGTCGCCAAGGTGGTATGTCATAAGTAGTAATATTTACACCTTCGCTCTTTTGACACGGACCTAGGTTGATGAAACACGGGCATGAGGCAGAAGCCATGGCCGTTATATCAGCGTTCGAAGACAAGCCACCTTCCGATCCTGGTGTTCAACTCACATTCCATGCAATTCGCGAAGCAGTAGAGAAGGAAGGGCGGGTAACTCCACCTACAAACCACAAAATCTCGGAGCATAAGACTGCAATTGACAAGGGAGGGGATAATGTTTCGCTCAAAGAACTTTTCGGCGGAGGTCGAAGTCAAAACGCGCGAAGAGTAGTTTTAGCCTTTACGTCCCAATGTTTTCAACAAATTACAGGGATCAACGTGGTGATATTGTACGTTACTCGCCACTGGTTTACTAAATCGTTACTGACAAAATCTGCAATATAGCTACGCTGTAAGTATTCTTATTCTTATACCTCAGACTATTGTGATAGAACTAGACCCCATTAGACCATCTTATTTCAAAATTTAGGCCTATCTGATGTCGATTCACGCATAGTCGCTGCCTCTATGGGAACCCAATACTTTTTATTCTCGTTACTCGCCATCGCTCTTATTGATCGAGTGGGGCGACGACGACTTATGCTCTTTGGGGCAAGTGGTCTTTGCATTGTGATGTTGTTGCTAGGCGTACTGGGAAGTATAGCTAATAAGGCAGCAAACACTGCGGGTGTCGTGCTGATATTTATATACTTGGACATATTTTCACTTGGATGGCTTGGAATGACTTGGTTGTATGTGAGTATGAGATCCTTGTCCAAGGCCTTGTGCTAACGACCTCTTTATTAGCCTGCAGAAATCTCTGGCTTGAGAATAAGAGCACAGTCAACGTCGTTGTCAACTGGTAGGTGTGAGATACCAAGTTTAATGGTCATGAATACTCACGAGGGAGTAGCATCGAATTGGATATTCAACTTCGTTGTGGTGATGGTAACCGGGCCTTCCTTCAACAACATAAGCTGGAGAACCTACATAGGTTGGTTGGCATGGGTCTGAGACAATATCAAATCTGACTCTTTCTCCCCGTTGCGAAGTGTTCGCTGCGCTCAACGCATTTATAGTACCATGTGTGTACTTCTTCTTTCCCGAGACCTCCGGCCGCTCTCTCGAAGGTAATTTAGCATTCTCAGATACGATTCTCCGATATTGACGGAATGGTATTGTACAGACGTCGACGTTATATTTGCTTTAGCTCACAACGAAGGTGTCTCACCTGTCACCGTATCCTTGCGAAAAGATGTCCCCCTCGCAGGGACTCCCGAGGCAGACAGGATATTGGGCATCGAACCTAGAACCACTCGGAATGGAGTCGAATGATAGATACATGCGCGATGTTTCTCACCAATTTCTTAAACCATAAACGAGCAATTCGAGGACTTGGCTCAATTTTCGGTACAGACCAAGCGTTCATACTTTGAGAATTATATGGCTTCAGAAATGCTGTAGACGTATCTTTTCTACAAAGGCATTCACAATGTCAGAAATATCAGTTCATGCACAACTCTCGGCTTGATTTTTGCACAATGATCGGCGGACAATACTCTGTATGTTCCGATTGGAATCCACAGCCAGAAGGTATCATGCTATTTGCGAAAAGCCCGGCGTATCTTTCGACAGTCTGGCAGTGGACTCATATGCCGTAGTGTCTTGGTGAGTGTCACCAATGATAGAAGATAGATAAGTAACTCATGTATCTCCATGACTCGGCCATGATTTTTCGAAGAATAAAAAACCCACAAGACAGACTTCGGAATGATTCAAATGGATGTTAGTGGATAATAGAGACTACCCAGCATAGCGCATCCAAATTTCTAAGGAAGAAAGCAGTTGACCCCCTGTCCCTTGCCTTGCGTTATGATAACGGTCCTGATCTTCCCATAATCTAGGCGCGAGTTTTACAGGGTAATTATTCGGCTGGTGACAGACGGTGAGTTCTACACTTGATAGGGCGGTTGTTTTCCTGCGAACATTAAGTCACTCATGTAGAACAATGCGGGTCGTTGAAACTGTGGTGCATACAGTATAAAACCCAGGAAAGTTGGCGCGCGTCTTTAATTGGCGGTGTTTGGCAAATTACTAATCCATTAGTTAGGGCCTCCTGGTCAATAACATACTTATACAATCGATATTTGTGCCATACTCCGTTTCTTGAATCTAAACGTTAACTAGTTAACTCGCTGCGCAAGAATCCTCGGAGGCCTTGATATGATTTTGATTGTTTAGTTGCCGTTCGTCCAAAACAAGCCACAGTATACGTTCTTGGCACGGGTCACAAAGTGTGACTAACGTCTTCCCCCTGAATCGAACAGTCAATGGGAATGCTCATGCTCCAAAGTATCCAACTGGGAATCTGTATGGAGTCACTGGTCCAGGTAACTGTATTGTGATCCTTTTGTGATCCTAAAGGCGTCTAAACGTTGTTCTTTTCCTAGTCAGCAGACATACCTACGTGATGTTGCGTTATCATCTTTTTGCCAGCTTCAAAACCCGATGAAGAGTACGGCACTTTTCTCGAATTCTTGTTCTCTTCTCTTCTAGCATCTTGCCGACGACGAAAGATGGACCCTTCTCCAAAGCATACTCGTGAACCCGACTTACCAGTAGATGAAAGCTCTCGTACCAGCGGAAACATGAAAGAAGGCCACTCAGATATTTCTTCCTCGGACTTTGAGGTAGAAGTTGCAGCAAATGCACTTTCTCTTCGGGGCTTCTGGTTAAAAGTTTCCTTGACTCTTGTCGCTGGGACAGGTTTTACGCTCTTCGGGTAAAATCACCATCATCGCGATTGGCCATTTTACTGAGCGTTGAAAGGTATGATGCAGGGGTTATGTCTGCGCTACTTACGGCTGGACAAGTATGTCACGAATCCTTTCAAGAGCCAACATGATACTGAAACGAAATTTAGTTTGAAAAAGTCTTTCCACAAGTCATTGTAGAAGCTAGTCATCCTAACCATGCAACATTGCAAAGCTTTGTTGGAGCAATCTATGTTAGTTTTTTTTTTTTCAACGTTTTCTATTCCACCGAGCTTGTTTCTTTTTTAGTCTGGTGGCTGCTTATTTGGTGCATTGTTAACTTCATGGATTGGAGACTGGCTTGGTCGTCGACGAACCATAGTTTTGGGAGGAACTATATTAATAATAGGCGCCATCTTACAAACCGCATCGTACAGCTATGCGCAGCTTGTGGTTGCTCGTATCGTCACAGGGTTTGGGAATGGCGTAACCGTCCGTCTCATTCTTGAACTAGGGCTAGAAACAGGCTGACACGGCTGCAGACATCGACTGTACCAACATATCATGCCGAGTGCTCTCCAGCTGGACAACGCGGTAGTTTTATCATGATTGAAGGGAGTCTTCTCACCCTCGGTGTTGCTGCCTCGTGAGCATTTTTAATTTTCCCTGTTAGAAATACGTAATAACCTGTGGTGATCAAGTTATGTGAGCACTTGGATCATTGTCTAGTCATGCATATGATCTTACCGTTCTGTGAGCAGTGGATAGATTTTGCTTTGCAAGTCTTGTTCCATTCGTCAAGGATGGTCTTTTGAACAATATAGTACAGGTATGGTCAATCTGATTCGTCCGCCCAATGGCGAGTCCCAGAGTCGATTCAAATTGTTTTCGCTCTCGTTGTAGTTATATGGATCGTATTCGTGCGTCGGACTAACTTTCACTCATTTCATTTTCATCCATGCTGTTCTTTCTCTCAGCTTCCGGAATCACCTAGATGGTATTTGTTATACATTATTCTCTCGTCCATTAAATATAACGTCTTAATAGGCTCATGAAACACGGGCGAGAAGCACAAGCCATGGCCATCATTTCAGCATTTGAAGATAAACCATCGTCAGATCCTGGTGTTCAGCTCACGTTCCATGCGATGCGCGAGGCTGTCGCTAAAGAAGGTTCGATACTTCCAAGAGGAGATTCCAAGTCTCCAGAAGATAAGGCAACGACAGGCAGGAGACGTGGAAATGCTACGTTCAAAGAAATTTTTACTGGAGGACGGAGCCAAAATTTTCGAAGGGTAGCATTAGGTTCAGTTGCTCAGATTTTCCAACAAATAACAGGAATTGCTGTGGTTATATTGTTCGTAACTTCGTTTGTGCTAAAATGATTTACTCACAAGTTATGGATTAACAGTTACGCTGTGTGTATCTCCCTGTCATCCTTCCAACTCCCTAACGGTGTTAACTCCTGCTAGGCCATTCTTTTTCAAACTTTAGGTCTTTCCGATGTCACCTCACGTTTAGTGGCTGGTTGCATGGGAACTCAATATTTTCTTTTCTCACTTACCGCCATCCCTCTCATTGATCGGGTAGGACGTCGGCCACTCATGCTCGCTTGCGCAGGTGGCCTTTGTATAACGATGTTGCTATTAGCCGTACTGGGAAGTATAGGGAGTAAGATAGCAAATACCGTGAGCGTCGTATTGGTATTCATATACCTGGACATATTTTCTCTTGGATGGCTTGGGATGACTTGGCTGTATGTGAGTACATTGATATTCCTTGCTGAAGAATAGTGTTGACGAGATTCATTCCTACTAGCCCGCGGAGATCGCTGGCTTGAGAGTAAGAGCATATGCAACGTCATTGGCGACTGGTATACATGTAGCCCTCTCATCGTTGAGATATATACTCAAACCGGTGTTAGCGTCGAATTGGACGTTCAACTTTATTATTATCATGGTCACAGGCCCAGCATTTCAAAATATTGGCTGGAAAACATACATAGGTGAGTATCTTGCACGGTGGACGCGAAGTTTCATTCCATAAAGGCTCACTATTCATCTATTGTTGCTACTTAGCGTTCGCTGTTCTGAATGCGTTCATGGTCCCTTGCGTCTATTTCTTCTTTCCAGAGACCGCCGGCCGTTCACTCGAAGGTAAGCTTCATTTGAAAGGTCGCATAGAGCCATTAACAGGATTCGATGTCGACGACTGTAGACCTTGATGTTGTATTCGCCTTAGCCTATATTGAAGGGGTCTCACCAGTTTCAGTATCCTTACGAAAAGATGTTCCACTCGCAGGGACCCCCGAAGCTGACAGAATCTTGGGGATCGAATGTAGCTCTGTTGAAAAAGTCGCCATATAACGTGTTTGGGCCACATTCGCAAATATTCCCGCATGCATCGATATTGTGTAATACTAGCGATTGAAGTCTGCCTGATGTTTCATCTCAGATAAATGACTAGCACTGGCCATCCATGGCCGAGGTAAGACGAGCAAACGGTGGTGGCGTTATGCAGGTGTTCCTATCAAACTGGTGGGATAACCTGGGACAGATTTCAAGTTAGTCAAAAGTGTATAGCATTGGCAAACAATGATACCCAGGACGCGAAGATAGCAGTGGTATCATAGGCTGTTTCACTGTCAATGTGCCTTTGCAACCGCAAGCTATTCTAGCCAGGTAACCTTCGTGACGCCCACCATTTCTTCTCTCAAGTGAGGGGAAATTTCTAGGAAGAATAGGGCACCAAACAGAGACCTCTGCATTGTCATGGTTGCGCCAACTGTCGTTGGAAAGCTGAAGTTGTCACACGTCACGGCGTTGTTCAGTATAGCAACAATCTGGCACATCGGCGCCGATTTCTTGTCGTTCTGCAGTACTGCAGACATGACTGTATGCTACCAGTGGCCATGGTTCTTACTTCTGAAATAATTATCGAGACCAATCTGACTTCAAGATTATCAGCTGGCAACAAGCTGGCACGAGTATTGTCGAATCTTGGGAGCGCCAACGAAAGCGTCACATTCATGGCGGCTGATATCTCGTCATTTATTGGTACATCCATTTTATAGCTCTGGACGTTCAAGTTCATTCTCTCGTTCGTACATACATTGTCTCTGGATATGATGGGATGTCCTCGGGGTTGCCGGGTTGGCAACACTAGCTACTATTTTCAGAACTGGATCAGGGTCCAGGTCCGAGTCTATGTGATTTCCATTGGAAACCATTGATTGATCTTTCCCGAACCACGAGCCAAGCAAAATTATCTTTCTTCCCAAGCTTTCTCTGCGGGGGTGCTAGTGGTTCTTGTATCAGGCAAATGGTCTTTTCCTTGAGTTCTACATCAAAAAATTTACGGACTCGCATCAGTGGATCTGGCTTCTGTTGATATCGATGCTATTCTTCTCTCGATTTACCGTTGTTTCCCGGAAAATGATGACAGTGGTGCGAAGATAGGTGAGCTTTCATCTGCTATCAAGGAAATGTCCGGTGCAGTATTGAAAATATGTCTGCCTTTAGAGGGACACTTTTAACTATTTTGGTAAGAACCTGATGGCACCGACCCGGCAAAAATACACTAGATCAAGCACACCGCATAATGCTACAAAGTTAGTCGTCCTTGCTTATCTAATTCAATATTTGATGAGTCGATATCTTGTAAATAGGGCAAAGTTATCTTTTGTTACAACTCACTACCACTATGCTTGTTACCGCACAAGACGCAATTGCAAAGACATATGATTTTGTGATCATTGGTGCGCAGCAAAGGCCCTCCCTTCTACCATTGTATTCATCTATGTTCACCGTGACACATCAGGTGGAGGTGTAAGTGATATGTCTCCTTATGTGCAGTGCAGTTTGTCTGATCTCTCCATCATCTAGACCGCAGGACTATGTCTGGCTGCAAGGTTGACTGAAGACCCCAATGTGACGGTGCTGCTTCTCGAGGCCGGGGTTGAGAATCTGGATGATCCAATGATTAGTTTGTCGTTTATATTGCCGCACAGACGCACTGTCCCTCATGGGCTTTTTTGCTATCTCCGCAGCACTCTCAGCTCAATATGGGTCACACTTTGGACAGAAAGCTTATGACTGGGGCTTTCAAACAGTGCGTAACGTTATGTACTGTCTAGACGGGACAGCTAGTTGACAAGCGCCAATCTATAGACCCCCCAGAAGTCTTGTGATGGTGCCCAATTTTTCTGGCCTCGGTATGTTGTTCATGTTTTAGTTATCAGCTGATTTTAATTTCCATACAGAGGCAAGCTCTTAGGTGGAAGTTCAGCTATCAACTTTCTTGTTTGGTCCAAGCCGCCTGCTTCGCACATTGACGGTATTTACTTCATTTCTGACCATTTACCAGCGTTCCTCAACGCATAGTAGACTGGGAGAAGCTGGGAAATCCTGGATGGAACTGGGCAAGCTATGATAAGTGTATGCAGAAGGTTGAGAAGTGAGTTACCTTACTGAATGATCCTGATACTGTACTCATCCGGCCGGATGCCTTCAGCTTTTTGTTACCTTCTCCCGAGGTTGAGAGCATGCTGGGTCTGGATTCTAAACAGTGGTTTGCAAACGCAAGTGGTGAGGATCTCTGTTCTGTGTCACGCTGAAGCCAGGTATTAATCTTCATTTTACAGCTCCCTTGAAGACAGGATACCCTGCTACCACAACGTCTGTAGAAATTGCAGCGTATAAGGTACATCATTTCTTTCTCTAGAGTCACTCCTTTGTCCAAGAATTACTTGAAATTTAACAGACCTTGTTAAACATGGGCATTCAACGTGCCGCAGACCCTGTAAGCCCAAACTAAATTCCAAGTCAAAATTTGCTGCTGACCAGTATCTTTGTAGATGAATGGTGATGTGAGCGCATATATTGACGTAACCAGGAATGGTGCGATACTAAAGTGTTGCATACACTTATAGCCCAATGGAGTCTTCTTTACTCCCAACTCTATTGACACTGTGACGCACACTCGTACATATGCTACAACGGTGGGTTATTCTATATCTGAGCTTGCTTGACAGCTGGAGGCTGATATTGGCAATCATGTGATGCCTTAGGCCTATTACTTGCCTAACATACACAGACCCAATTTTTCCGTTCTGGTGGCTGCTCATGTTACTCAAATTTTGACATCACAAGATGCACCAGGCTCCAAGGTGACAGCAACTGGGGTGGAGTTCATACACGGAGACCAGAAATATACCATCAACGCGAATAAAGAAGTGGTTCTCTGCGCTGGGTATGTCTTTTCGCTGCCTTGTTATGTCACAAGTCTTATGCAAGCATTGTTTGCATTACAGTGCCATTTCGTCACCTCATATACTTGAGCTTTCTGGCATCGGCAGGAAATCTGTCCTAGACTCAATCCAAGTGCCATTGAAGGTTGATTTACCAGGCGTTGGAGAGAACGTACAGGAGCATATGTTTGCGGGCGTCACTTATGGTAATAATGCTCCTTTATTTGAATGCCGCACTCTTGACTATATATCCGTTACAGAGCTTGCTTCATCTTTCCAGGAATTTACGCTTGACTTCATCCGCGATCCTGAGGTTGCGAAGCAGCATGCTGTTCTCCAGTATGATATGTCCGTCTTTCATGTCCTAACCAAGCTAACGCACGTTCATAATTGTAGCGCTGCAGGACAAGGTGTTTATACCATGGGTGTCACCGGGATGGCTTACACCCCTCTGAAGGCTATTACCGAACACTGTCAAACCATTTATGAAGCTGCCAAGGCGAAAGTTATCGAAAACATCTCTTCTTATCCCCCGGGTCTGTACGAACAATATGAGATGCAGCTAGAGCGTCTCATAAATGGGACCCCAATTTGTGAACTTATCATTTTCCCCGGTTTCTTGTCGTTTCCCAGTGTGTTTTACTATTATATCTTTTGCTTCCTTGGCTCACGTCCTTAAAGATCCTCCAACTCCTGGAAAGAATTACATCACAATCTGCCCTGCGCTTAACAACAACTTCTCAAGGGGAACCATTGTGCGTATTGTGTGTTTATCTATCGTGCGACATGCTCATGAGCGGATCTGAAGCATTCTGTCTCTTCTTCCCCTTTCGACAAACCGGCTTTAGACCCTCATTACTTTGAACAGGACGTTGGTCTGTCACTGTATTCTATATTCTGTGGCTCTATACTGACGTACGACATAAGATCTACAAGTGATGGTCGAAATCTTGAAATTTATCAGGAAAATGCCTGAGCATGCTCCGTTCAAGGATGTTTTAGGTCAGTCAGCAACGTCTAGTTCATCCTTCGTAGTTAATTCTAACTTTTCTCTCCAGCTTCTCCCTTAACAGAGGTCAATCCCGGTCCTTCGGTAGTGACAGATGACGACATCAGAGGTAAGCCATCCTGTCACATGGTAGTAATCAGATCATAATATTAATAAAAACATAGATCATCTGAAAAAGTGTCTCTCCACAACATTCCGTAAGTCTGAACAACATGAGAACTTCTATTTCGCGGTCACTTACGTTGCTCGCTTCGACAGATACTGCCGGATCTCTATCGATGTTACCGAAAGATAAAGGTGGGGTAGTCGATCATAATTTAAAGGTCAGTCCACTTTTCGCCATATTTTACACACACCGGCTGAATAAACCCTAGGTCTACGATACAACAAACATCCGTGTTGTGGATTTGTCCATTGTACCCGTCCTCTTCACTGCTCACCCCCAAGGCAAGCGTTTACGTCTCGATTGGTTATTTTGGCACTGACTTGAGATTCTTTCTAGCTACTGTATATATGATTGCTGAGAAAGGTTGGTTTATAACACAAATATTTGTTAGCTTGTCACTCTGATCTGAATTTCTTAGGTGCCGAAATCATCCAAGGACAAACCTAGAAATTAATCGAAACTTTATTGTACTGAGATGTAAAGCGCGTTATAGCGTGATAGGATGTCTGTTTTGCGTCGGAGGCTTGACCCGAAATCAAGTGATGTAATAAATGATAATATCGTAGGCTTTAATCAGGCCGCTATCTGCGCAATGGTTTTGTCAGCACGAAGGATCAGTGCTAATTCTCATTTGACTCTAATCTAAACAGCTATTCTTCTGATGGGCGACCTGAGCTCCACTACAAATGGACATAATGTGTGATTTGAAAAAAGATCCTCCGGGTTTCTGACTAGCCGGCTCGTCACTCGTGTGCATGAGAGAGAAGCTGAAATAACTTTGAGCGATGTGTCTCGCGTATAACTGTAAGGTTCAGATACGTCTGCTGCAACATATCAGCGAGTGCGCTTGACGTGATTGTCAGGATGTGAGGTGAGAGGAGTTAGCGTTCAGCCACAAAGAATCCTTGTCGCAGAGACGGTCGCTAAGCCTC
Organism: Serpula lacrymans var. lacrymans S7.9; assembly: GCF_000218685.1. Classification (NCBI taxonomy): domain Eukaryota; kingdom Fungi; phylum Basidiomycota; class Agaricomycetes; order Boletales; family Serpulaceae; genus Serpula; species Serpula lacrymans. Next base: position 2,957,111 of record NW_006763294.1, on the reverse strand, counting down.
ATCGACAAAAAGCTGTTGCCAAACCAAATTCCGAGGAATCTGAAAGTATAGATAAATCGAACAACGGTATTACATTGGCAGATAGAAAATCTATAGTTAACACTGGTACTCGACGACACCTCGAAACGCAGTGATCACCGTTCTCGGATGTACCCGGTAGTCTGAAAGGACAATGCCGGCGTGGCGCCCTCAGCGAGGTGATACCGTCCACAGCCACGTGCGCTGATCATTATCCCGCCGCTGATCGCTCGACTGGGCAGTCATGAGACTACCATTTACATAACATAATGGAACTGGCGGGTCAGTAGCCTGTTTCTTGTGGGTTACAATCTATCATGGCTTGATGACTGATGCCTGATAAGTAACTTACCGTAGATCCACAGCTTGATCAAACATTCCGGTTTCACGTTCACTCGGATCAATCCTGACTCTTCGGCGGAGCGACCCTGTTACAATAACTCTGTCTCGATGGCCATCGCACAGCCGAGCTTTTTTTCAAATATCCCACCTTAATGGAGATAGTGTACCAGGTTTAATTTTGGACAGTGCATTACAAGCTTCTTAATTGCGGTGCTATAGCCGAGATGCACTGAGGTAACGGTGACCACATCCTGAAAGCGATTAACACTCCTGGACCCTTGCACTAACAGTGCTTGCTTGCTGTGACTAGGGGCTGACCTCGAGGTGTTTTACAGAGCAGCAGCAAAAAATCCACTTGCGTCGGGATAAATTTCTGCAGATTCTAGAAGCCTGGTGGACAATAGATTTATTCCCATCATCAAATGATGGGATAGAAAGCTGTACTAAAGCGTCGACCATTTCCAAATCTGCTCAGTCAGGGGACACTATAAGAGTCTACCACCGACATATTAGTAATGTTGCTGCATCTGTTCTTTACTGTGCACGAGAAAACCTGCAAGCTGCTCAAATGGCTCTTGGACCCGCTGAAGTAACGTCAGTATATTCTGTTGTGATTTATCTAGCCCATCAACTGATGCCCAACGCTTATCAGACATGGACCAATGTTCGTGGGCACGGTGTTGATGCTCGCGTTGTATGGCATAATGGTCACCCAGGCTTATCTATACTTCACCACGTACACGAAGTAAGCTCATGACAGAGTATCGAAAGGCGACGCAATATCTAATTAGTATGCAAGGGATCGAAAATGGATGAAGTTCTATGTATGTATCAACTGTGTCTACTTTCTATGCCAGCTGGGGTATTACCGACTGCACAGCTGATAAATTAACCAACAGGTTTTTATTCTGTTTATCGCAGTAACTCTGAAAGTTATTTTCAACATCATCTACCTCTACGATGCGTTGATAATTCATTATGGTGTGTCAAGTTTGATCCCTAGTCATTTTGGCTTATATTTATCACCTTTTAGATGACCCGGTATATTTGCAAAGTGCCACGTTGAGTAAGTGTGTTGATTCTACACAGTCTACCGTCGAATAACTGTTTCCCCCCCGTGCAGTGTTTAACACAGGTAAATGACACTCTGCTATAATATTGACACGTCCACGATTCTGATATATTTTCCTCAAACCATCAAAGACCCAGCAATGACGGTAGGCAATCAACTGTGTCACTCATCTTCAGGTCTCATATACTCCCTTTAGGGTATAATATCAACATACGTTCAATGTTTCTTTGCTTGGAGGGTCGGGGTGATCACTACGAAACGTTGGCTCGGTGGACTGATCGTCATGCTATCCTTCATCGGAGGACGTGAGTACTTTCTTCTTCTCCAAAAACGGCCGTAGTGGTTCATTAAATAGCATCATCTTACTGGTTAACCTTTTGGGCATAGTATCGGCCATCGCTTCTGCTGTCGCAGCTGGTTACATTCCGGTCTTTACAAGCTTTCAGAAATTCCAAGCCGCTGTGATTCTTTGGCTCGGAGGGTCTGTTTTAAGTGACATCTTCATCACAGTGTTACTCGTCTGGCATTTAGTAAGTTTCACTTGTTCATGTTATAGTAACCGTGGTTCGACCTCTCCTCGCAGAATCGTCGAAAGACAGGATTTTCCACGACAGATGATATCGTCAATCGCATCATTAGATGTAAGCTACGCTGATACGGTTACCCTTCAACTTGTCGCTAATATTCATCGCAGTGACGATTCAGACCGGAATGATCACCACCATCTTCGCATTCATCGATTTAATTTTATTCGTGACGGATGTAAGTCTGATTTGCGGCCTTGTATAGACACGTTATTGACGCCACTTAATTAAGCCCACCGGGCTGTACGTTTCTCATCACCTTTTTATTTTCCAGCGGGATAATTGACGTTCGCTTAGCCATCTCATCTTCAACTTCCCTCTTTGTGTTTTATACGCAAATTCCTTAATGTCGACTCTGAACTCGCGAGGAAGTTGGCGGTTCGTCCAGAACAAAGAAGGATTAAGTTCCTCCGGGCAGCAAACTTCAGCTATTGTTAGACCAGGAGGAGTGAGTAGCCTATTGATACGGTACACACTGTACAAAGTCTCATATTTTCACAGGCAAATACAAATGTCGTGCATTTGAAGACGAGACCAGAAGTAAGTAGTACCGCTCTGCTTGTTATGGGAAATGCTGACAAGAAATACACTCGCTCAGGTCTTCGTTCAAGTCGAATCACACCAAATGGTGGACGTAGCTGACAGCAAGGGCGACCTCTTCTCTGACGATATCCCCAAAATCCGGGACAGCACCAACTCCTCTGCCATTTCGCATGTATAATTAAGGAAGTGATACATAGCATTGTTTAAGTTTATCTTTCACTGACGTTTTCGAGTCTTTTCGCCAAAAGACCATCCCATCTTTTGTTTGTACCTTTGTTGTGAAATACAGTATCATATAGGAAGTAAATGTAATAGCCTCGTTTGCGACTGAATCTCCTGAGCTGGTCCTACGGTCAGCATACCTAGATTTCGAATAATGATGATGGTGAGTGCTTAATATTATGATCTGAACAGGTTTCAGGCGTTCCCTAAGTTGCGGTGTGTCGTGTGACACATACTCTTCGTCGGACTCGGACGTTTCAAGTTCACATAACGTCGACATGTCTAACTTGAATGACGGTTACGCATTCCATAGCTTTGCCATTTTAAACTTGCGTATCAGTCTACACTCCCAAGTTGGCACTAATACTATATGATGCTATCAGTCCTATGTCACGGTTACGCGTCATAAATCAGTGACAACCTTACGTATTAGCAGTGCAGGGTACTGCAGGCAGATTGTCGAGTTGCACTGCGACGGTTGTCGTCAGCATGAAACTCCTCAAAATTGACGTGCGTGAATCCGATCATCCACTGGCAGTCAATGAATTATTATGGCAGCGTGTTCTCCAATACATGGCACTATAATGGTGTACCATTGTCAGGTGTATGTATTGTACAAATCTGCATATTTTCGGCCAAACTCATGCATGAACTGTTCGTCCCAAAAGTAGTGCGGGGACGTATTATTAACCGCGCGCTGTCGTCTCTTCCTAGAAATCTGCCAGCCAACTGTCCCTGTAATTGATCGCTCTTCACAATTATGTTTGTTGACCGGAGACACTAAAGTTTGCCGCGCTATACTTGATTGGCGCACTGAAGTAGGCGGTACAAGTTGCCAATAATGGTGTTGCATCTCCATCAGGTATGTTGTATCATGGTGGCGATGTGTCGCCCATGGAGCATTCATAGGTCTCTGACTTACTAGGACGTACTACGAGGTGATCGGTGAGCATTGCATGTCGTTCATCCTGCTACTAGTGTCTGTTCGACATTATGTCAGGCCGGTGCTTCATAGGTGCGTCGCAATATTTATCCCTATTTTGATGTTTTACATTCCAGTATGATTTTGAAGACTAAGAGCTAGTCCTAGTAAGTCCGCACTGTGGCATTGATGTTTTATATTCCATTATGATTTTGAAGACTTAGAGCTAGTCCTAGTAAGTCCGCACTGTGGCGTGTAAAAAGAAGTAATAAACATGCTGATGAAGTTCGTGCTAGTGTCCTATTAGCAGACCATCGATGATGCCATAGCCACGATAGCTGAAGGGCTGAAAAGCGACAAACTTTTGGTATATAATTATATAGATTTGGATTTGTACGAAGATTTCAAATATACCACTCTTCTTTACTTCATCTGTTTAATTGCACGTCTGTACTCTGAATTTTGACATTGGTGATCAACTGCTGTGCATAATTGACCCACACAAGTCTTCGTACGCTCCGAGAATGCCAGGTCGTGATCTACTTCGACTGTTACTAGCTCCCCATCGACAGTATTAGTGGTGGTCCAAGCAATAGCCACATCGGTACCCAGAGGACCAGGCTGCACAATCGTTCTCATCGACTGCTTTTCGTACCGTATACTCGTTTCAGGCCAATGTTTGCTCTTCGTGCTCAATTTTTTGACCGAGGACCAAATGAGCACTATAAACCGAAGCAGAATTGCCAATCGGGAAGGGTATGGCATCCAAGTCGGCAAACTTGTTTGCAAGCCACGGTTCCGAGTTTTGCTCCTTTCAAAGTCAACAAATTTGCGGGAAGGCACCGGTTCGGCTGGTGGGTGCCCTGAGATGATAATCCAGATTTCATTAAAGAAACAGCTCGATGCATCAATGGTGGTTCTGTGGAAATAAGAGAGGACGGTGGGAGTGTTGGACCAGAAGACCTCGGAAAATACTATTTGTCATGTACCCTCCTCGAAGAAGGCAGTGCGCAAAATTCAAAGACGCGAGATAACACCGTCCAGTGCATGAACAAGAGTGTCAATGTCAGTGTGTGCTGTCCAAAGTTCGTGGGTCACGGACCACGGACCACTGGAATGCTCTCTATGTGTGGTAGTGCATCCTCTACGTCATCATTGGTAAGACCACGGATACGTAGGACCTTATTTAAGGCGGCTTGGGCGAAAGCCAATTCATGCCCGTTGTAGGTATCCGTTGATACAGAACTTTGTCTCCTAGGATGCGAAAGCGACAGCTGGTCCGAATAGGAGCCTAGAGCTGTGACGAGTGTATGTTTATAAATGGCCGAGTAGGACACCACTCCAAGCCCAAATTCAGCCTGAAAAGAAGCTAAGAGCATTGAAAGGGGAAGGAATGTAACCCCAATTCGATAAGGTCTTTCATTTTTGGATACGAGCTTCAGTATAGTTCCATACTGGGATATTTGATCCTCGACTCCGGCCAGAGGGGCGGGTGGTTCGAGAGGCACATGCGAATCCAGCCTTGACAACTGCGAGGACAGGTACTATGAGAAGAGTCGAACGAGGGACAGAGATTGCGACGTGGGGAGTGAGGTAGTCGTCCTGGACGGCGATGGAGTTGGGATATAGTGTTATATGCTGATAAAAGTGATAATCGAGACTGTCCATGATAACGGATTAAGGAAGAACCTTTAACTTGATCTGAGTTCAGCGACTGAACATTTCACACAAGTGCAGTTCAGCGCTCGGGAGGTGTACCGAATACAGGCAGCCAACCGACACGAATACCAAGTTATAACAACTGTGATCCTGATGGGCGCGTCTAGAGGCCATCGAGTACCACAAATTGCATGTTCAAGACTTCCGTTGAGCCCAAAAGATGTTGTAGAGCGCCAAAACTGATAAAGCTTAGTGAGATGGACTGGGAAACTGTTGGTACAGTTCTGTCCGCGAAAAAAGAGTGCCAGACAACTTCCTAAAATGGAAGTCTGTCGAATTGACACATCTTCGTAATATCACTGCCTCACTATTCAGATAGAATATTCTTTGTCTTTGACCGAACGAATCTGTATTGATACTCCAAAGAAACTGTCCATCAAGTACTAAGTGTAAAATTGATAAAACAAAAACATATCAGACAATCCAGTTTTGGGACCCCGGAAGCTACCCCAATCCTGGGAGTCGGTGCCAGGCGGGATTTTGGCCCCTTGTAGAACCTCTGATTTTCAGTCACAGTTCACTCGCGTAGCTCGCCGTTCCTTGTCACTCCTTTTGCCTTCTGCCAGCGCGACGTGCACGTCGTCTGTTCTGCTTTCAGGTTATCGGGACTCGTGGTGGAGGTGCATCGACGTTCATTTCTCATATCTCGTAATCAAAACGGTGCCCTCGCGTTCACCATTCACCCACTTGGCTTCACCACAACGAAGGAAAGAGGTTGTTGCAATATTTGAGTGGATTGAACTACCTTTTGTGTCGACTATCTGCTTCTCTTGCATAATTTGGAGGCTTCGGAGAATACGATGGCTACAATGCATCGACGCAAATCCAGCAAAGAAGAGGACGAGAATCTGCTCATACTTTCAAATGGGCCTACTCCCTCTAACGAAAATGTTCCAGCGAATATCCATATTCAAGTAAATGGTCAAAGTCAGACAGATGGCCTTATACCTCCCACAACATCTCGTAGCCGCGTGAGCTCAAGTCCCGCAGGATTACATGCTCATAGCCATTCATCTTCCCAATTACATCCAAATCAGCTTCCTCCTCTTCGTACAGGTCTGCCATTTCCACGCCAGCCTAGCACAAACGGTACAACCAGCCATCCAACGTCACCATTCCGTAACTCCTTCTCGATACCACCACAGCCTCACCTCACTCCAAGCTCTCAATCAAATTCACACACGCGTTCGCATTCGCATTCTCGCACCCGTTCTGTCTCTGGACCATTCGTTCCAACTTTGCCCTCACCTCTTTCAACGTCATTTCCACATGTCCATCAGCCTCAATTGCATCCCCCAACCAGCAATGGATCATATGCTTTCCCTACGGCGGGGAACAGTCCTGAGTTGTCCTCGAATGCAAGTCTCGGTATGGCCTCAGCTCCTGCACATGGCAGGCGCCATTCAAGGCTCCACTCTCGTAATCTCTCTATCTTCTTCCCTCGTCCCGGTTCACTTCCGCACTCGACGATCGCAGAGGACGGCGTAGAAGCAGACAGACCGCCCGATGTAGAAGCACCAATCACCCTTATGCCATCTGCACAGTCTGAACCTCTTATCAATGGTTCACAAAAGCGTTTAGGCGACGGATTTACCTTCGGTGCGCGTCCACCCAATTCGGTATCTCTTGATTCCGTACATTCGGCAGTTGGTGGTACACGTAGGGGACATCATCACAAGCATTCCCTTTCCCATAACTTTTTCTCTTTCCTCGAGCCAGGTTCTCAGCCGTCCGCTGCGGATTTGCACACTTCGCCGACGCCAGTCCCTACTTCACCATGGAGTCCCGTATCCACCATCTCTCGCTCCGCCAGTTCCTCGACTACATCTCTAGTCCCGAGTGCTTTAGATGGGCCGCGTCTCAGGACTACATCAGACAGCTCGGAAGTCGAGCACCGCGACGTTCCGCCTTCAGTGTCTACTTCTGCCGCTGTGATCGCTGTAGCGCAGTTCTTCTTGGGTGCGTGGGTATGGGTTTCAGGCCAGCAAATTGGCTCGCTGGCGTGTACGGGTCTGGGGTACTGGATTGTATTCGATGCTTTTGGAATTTCTCTGGCCGAAGTTGTACCTGGATACCTTGCAGGGAACGATTTACAGTCCAAGGTACGGAGACCCTATGGGTAAGTCACCCGATGACCTGCCAAGTTGCTCTGAGGCTTACTTGTGCATATCTTTCGTAGCAATGGAAGGGTCGAGACAGTGTTTATGTTCGCTCAGTCGGTATACTTGATGTTCGCTTCGGTGTACGTTTGCAAAGAGACTGTGGAGCACTTACTTTTATCCGCTGGGGAAGGTCATCACCATCATCATGGAGACGAACTCGCGGATAATTTGGGGTGAGCATAATTTTATCACTAAATATGAAAGTGTAATCAAATTTATCGCGCTACAGGATTGAATTTCCTGTTCTTCTTGTATTTATCACGCTCATTTCATTGCTGGGCACTTCGCTGTCGTTTAACCACCATTCGAAGCTAGTCAACAGTAAGTTTTCTACCTTGTCTTCTTCGAAATATACCCAAGTTGAATTGCAATTCAGTTGCGGGCAATCACCTTTCATCACCTCTTTCTATCATTCGCTCCACTTTGAAACCATACCCGTCATCATCAACTTTTATCCATCCCTTGCCTACATCCCGTGCTGGGATGTTGCTCTCCAATCCGTTCGCTGTCGCACCTATAGTATTTTGCATATCAATCCTTCTATTTGCTGCATTTCTCCCTTTGTGAGCATCTTCGTTCTCAATAGTCTGTAATATACATTAACCTCACATGGTAACGCAGATCGCAATACCGTCCATTTGACTTGGGATTAGCATCCGTAGAGGCATTGCTGACCTTCAATGTGGCGTACAAGGCCTGCGTGGTTCTGGGTACGGTCCTGCTCCAAACGTCTCCAGATCGCAGCCTATCAGGAGTCAGGATGGATGCCTTCACACGTGCTTTACGAGAGGTTCGTTGTACTTCTCTACCTTTTGAATCCGCCTAATTAATGCTTCCTTTCCTTCCTAGGTCGAAAGACATCACCAAGTCTTGCATCTCCCCACACCACACGTCTGGCAATTGACACCTACTCAGCAACACGCACCTGCAAAATCACTCGTTGTAACGCTCGAATTGCACGTACGCAATGACTTGAGTGATAGTGATGTGCTTGAGCTCACGCGTTGGGCATGGGAGCGCGTGGTGAGTGCATTGAGGCTTGGGTCGAGGAGTGTAGGAGATTTGAGAGAGGAGGCAGAAGTTACTGTTGGCGTGGTTCGGGAGTAAGAGGCGTGGTTCGAGGTATATCTTATGGTTTTGCTGGGCGCGTTCATTTATCTTGTTATATACCCTTTGTCTCTTAAAAGCACTCACATGATCTTCACTCTGGACCGTACCATTGTGGCGTTGGCGCCTTTGGTTCCTAGCAAGCACAAACAAAGATATAGGATGTTTCTCGAACACGTGGCCTCGATTTCGAAGTTTCGTTTCGGTGTGACTTGTGGTAGCTTGTGGTTTCGAACAGTGGAATGCATCTATGACGTCGATGGTAATCGTACGTCACCAATTGCACCAATTGCAAGGTATGCGCGCTTGACAGGTGGCCGTATAAGAAGACCTACTGGAAACTTGTGGTCTCCGTTTCCTCCTTCCTCTCTTGCCCTCAACAGTTCACCTTGAATCAAGGTTTTGGACGAGTGCCGTATCCAGCCCTTACAACTTAAGTTACTAAAGTAGAGCCTTCACCTTGCTCAGAATGTCGCCCAAGGGATTTGTGTTTGACTTCTCCGGTATGTTCGTTTTCGTTAATCAAATTTTTACCCATTGATCTACTATCTATCGCGTAGACAAATGTATCATTGTAACAGGAGGAAATCGAGGTATCGGTTATGCGTTCAGTAGGGCCATGGCCCAGGCTGGCGCCAGGGTTGCAATTATCTACAGGTTGGTCGCGTCCAACAGTTCTCAGATTTTTAACTGGCCTCATACGTCTGGATCTGCTAGGAGCTCCAAGGATGCGCCCGAAATCGCAGAAAAGCTGAGCAAAGAGTTTGACGTAAAAATCAAGGTGAACTTCATTCTCCTTTGCTTTCCACTACATATTATATTGATCAAGGAACGGTCAGGCTTACCAATGTAACGTCTCTGATGCTGAGAAGACTACCGAGACATTCTCGACAATCGATAAGGAGCTAGGACCTGTTACTGGACTAATCGCGGTTGGTGAAGCTTACTGTGGCTGCAAAGCTTACGATAACCGTATATATGCGCCAATAGAACGCCGGTGTCTCTGTGGTGAAGCCGGCTCTCGAATTAAACAGTGAAGATTTTCAACAAGTATTCAATGTGAACGTCCTTGGGGTGTTCAACAGTGCTCAGGCAGCTGCAAAGTATGTCCCTGTCCTTAAATCCATAGTAGCATATAATAGAATTCTATATAGGCTATGGGTCCATTCGAAGCGTGGCGGGTCTATCGTGATCACCTCCTCAATGAGCTCACAAATAATCAACCAAGTGGCTCCGAATAAAGCTCTGACTCAGGTCTGCGATTTCTCCCTTGAACTTCGTACCATCTATATCTGTCTTGATAGGTTTTCTACAACTCCTCGAAAGGTGCAGTCTCTAATCTAGCAAAAGGTCTCGCAGCAGAGTGGGCCCAATACAATATTAGGGTCAACACCGTTTCCCCAGGATACGGTTTGTTTTTTATTCCCCTTTCCCTTCTTACACCACCCTGACGATTTTTACGCAGTAAATACGGACCAAACTGCGCACATGGATAAGAAAATTCGCGAGCACCAGGCATCTAATTTACCACTAGGTCGTTTTGCAGAGGTATGTGTATTTGTCTTGATGAATGATCCTTGCTTACTGGCATTCAATGATTAGCCTCACGAGATGGCTGGTCAAGCCATCCTTCTTCTCTCCGATCATGGCAGCTATATGACTGGCGCTGAATACTTTGTCGATGGGTCAGTCTTCATCTTCACTGTTGCGAATACTCCAGTTGACGCCCGTTACTGTACTTCAGTGGCCAGCTTGTTTGGTAAATATATAAAATGCTACACTCCGTAAACTGGCTGGTCTACTATAACAAGAAAATGGTAAAAGATAAAGTAATCAATCTAAATTACAATCCTTGCATGTAGAACATGGAAGTGATCATTTGCGGTTAGTGCGAGGCTCCAATTTAAGTATTTTAAAACGATGCTGCGTTAGCATTGAATACATCACCCCCTTATTGAAAGATTGTATTATCCCTCGCCACTCTCGAGAATATCGTCACGTCGACTACACAACGATGAGATCAAGTTCGTTTTCCATTGCAGGAAATAAAAGTCGGGAGTCGCAATGTTTGAAGTGTCCAAGCAGCCAAAGTTAAAATAGCTTGCCCGATCTAAAAACAGCAGAAGGTAGAGCAAAAAGCTGGACCTAGACTGCAGAGAAAGTCTCGTTTTTCCACTTCCCGCTGTCTGAATCACTGTTCAGCTCGATTTCTCCGTCGGGGAACCCATCGATATGGGTATGAACCGTTTGCTGTAGTGATACCTGGACACCGCCTTCTGGGAAGGGACAGTGGTTTGAGCCAGGATATAGTGACTCCGTTGGTCTCGTGCTAGACCTGGCGGTTATACGATGGCGTATGGAAGAGATGGTACCTTTCGCATGATATGAGTCTCCGTGACTGACTCCCATGCCTACGCGGACAATGACGGACGAGAACTAGGGGTTAAATCGTTCTGAGATCAAAGCACGTTGCAAGAGGCGCCCGAAACTCACCACTATGCCCTTTATGTCCGTTGAATGATTAGGGTCAGTATAGATCTCTAGGTCAACTCAGGGATAATATCTTACAATGACAGGGGAAATCTGTTTGGAGCCATGTCAATACATAGAAGTTCACAAGTAAAAGTTCACTTACGCTATTCAAAAATATGAACATAGCTGGCGAACCGCTCGTATAAGTTGCAATCATGACAACCAGGACTGCAGAGTAGACGGAGCCTTTTTTTTCGAAAGGAGCGAAAGCTCTGTCAAGACGACGGACATATTGACAATGAATAGAATGAGCGAACCTGACTCGACGATGATAGCCACGACACGGGACAAGTCGTTTTCGTTTCCCTTTGCAAAAGGCGCGACGGCCCTTTGTATTCTCCAGATTTTGTAAGCAATCAAAGCTATCATAAAAAATAATAAAAAAGCGAGCTGGCATAAGAATGTTGCTCATCACGATTAGATAGGGAAAACACGCACTAGTACAGATTACGTTCATAGCAAGGGTGATAGAGTAGAATGTTTTGACGCGTACAGAGAGCGCGTCAGCGAATACATTCTCCCCTGGGAGTACTAAACTTAATGTGTACACCCAGAATATGCCGATGGCTGGAGAGCACTGATCAAAACCAGATGTAAGACCCATGATACCAGACATACCAATATCGGCGAGGAAAAGCATAAAAGGGATTGTGGTGATGAGGTAGCTCCTACCCCAGACGATAAAAGAACGGTACAGCTTGGAAAATAATCAATGTGAGAATTTTTTTTGATGAGGCTGACATATTTCATCACTCACAATGAATGCATCGGATACAACAGTGACAGCTACATAAGTTCCACTTTTGAAAACGTTCTCCCAAGTATCATACAAACCATAGTAATATAGGGGGAAGTTTGGTGTCGCCTCGTCGGAGGTAAAAGCTATCATATTGCGCAGAATGTCGATGACCAAGTGCTGCAATATGAACAAGATTGAGCTGAGATTAATATTACGAATATTTATCAAATAATTACTGACCATGGTGACGAGGACGAATAGCGACACTGCTGTGCCTTGCAGATAAAAGCTAGGTCTTGAGCTTCTCTTGCGTAGGACAGTCACGCATTGGTTGAATACCATCAAGTAGACACCTGTTGAGATGTCAACGCGCTGATCCAAGCCCACCAAAGCTGTTCACGTACCATAAGCTAGCGACTCCAAGAAAACACCGGTGAGCTCAGCCTTTGGTATGGTCAACGTCATGGTGGTCCACTATGTGTCTGAAACGGCATACGGAGGGTGAGACTAAAGGGATTCATGAACGAATGGTTGTGCTATTATACATACCTTTGGCAGTCGCACGATCTAAGAGACACCCACGATGCTGCCTTGCGGAGACGAAGATAAACCGGCCTTAGGGAATTTTGCGGGATAGACGATTTATAACGAAAAGGTCCGCCTTCACAATTACCAATGACCCAATCTGAGAAGCGGCGTGGGTCGGGGAAAGGTTGTCAGAACGAGTTCGTGGAAGGTTGATGGTATCAATAGACACGGACTCACATAGGAAAGACCGAGTGTGATGCAGTATGGTACAGGCCGTCGGGTGAAAGAAAGGAAGACCCAAGATTACAAGAGAGGGTGCTCAGACGGCAAGGTGTGAGAAGGTTGATCCACTGCAGGATGGCTTTTCGGGACCTAGAGAGGCATGCCCATATGTGTATGCAGGGTGCTTTCCTATAATAAGCCTTCTGTACATGTATAAGAAGTCCTGCTGCCATTATAGGAGGCTCACCTCCTTTTACTACCAGGGTCTTGATCTGAACCCTAAAGGCCTCAGGCCTCAACAGACTTGATCCGTACTCAAAAGTCAACTGTCACATGCAAGTACCACATCAATCAATTTGTGCTGTCTAACTTGGCGCGCAAAAGGGAGCACTGGGATAGGTCGTGAAAAACACAGACAGAAGCAAGCCCAAGATATTGACCATGTGAACAAGGCCACTGTTATGTGTGTTTCGAAGCTTGACTCGTGAGCAGCAAAAGCCTCCTTGCACTCTTGGTCTCTGCCAATCAACTCACGTGGCGGTCCTAGCCGACTTCCGACGAAATGCCGAAGCGGGGCAAAACATGCCGAGAGTTCTTTTCGAATATTTCCGTCAGGATGTAGCCGCAGTACAGCGGAAGAACGAGGTCCCGGTTTTCGATGCTGCCCTTATGACTTTCAGAGGACAAATCTGCGGATACTACCAAAACTTTTTATTAGAAAAATCAATTCTCGTAGACCTGGACTTACAATCGTCATGGATGTGGGCACTTTGAAATGTAGTGCTAACAACAGGTGCACTATTTTCAAATATTGCGGTTGCAGTTGGCCAACACCCCTCTTCCCACAGCCTCCTTTTCCTCCGAGACGACAGGATGGAATGTTCAGAATGCCACCGCAGGAACATTACACCGGTAGGTCATAGCTGGGAATTTCTTTTCCCTGATGAATTTTGTGTTGCTCGACAATGAAAGAGGTCAAAAAGTCATCATCTCAATAATGAATCGACCCTTGCAAAAGCCTGAGTCCGAGGGGCAAGCCTGAGTGGCAGTGGCTGCACGGCCAATGAGAAAAACACGACCGTAACTCAGCGACACTCCGATTTCGTGACTTCTTGCCTCTGACGACATCACTATGTTTTCTGCAGATCCATCATTCCTCTACTCGTATATATATGTGATGGTGAGAGAAGGAACATTATCTTTATTTTAGGTGAGAGTCAATTCATAGCTTCTTACTCTGTATGTCTGATTTTCACGTTAAGGTTTCAATTATTGCATACGTGGTGGAACAAGTGGATTCTCACTATCGTGTCAGAGGCCATGTTTCTCCGCCGGCAAACTTCCTTTTCTCAGCTGGCATGCTTGATTCGTTTCTTACTGCAGAGGAGCACGCACCGACGCCTTCAATCTGTTGCAAACGCCGCAATACACAGTATGGTGCAGGCTTGGTACCCCGGCCAGGACGTCAATCCAACTGCCACAATGTCAAATGAGGCCGTCGTCCCTTGTATCATGCTCACCGGCAGCCTACCCGTGTACGATCTCATTCTCCCCATACGAACACCCAATAAGATTTTCTTATTTGTGCCGGAAGTTCATTTGATCGCTTTGTTTGTTATGTGCGTACATTGTAATTAAATCGGCACATAAATTACCGGCCCCATTCCATTCCATCTATCAGACAATCACATCTGTCCACGATGACTCAGGGCAAGTTGATGATATCCACACGTATTCACAGTCATCGTTAACAAGGATGCATGATGAGTCTGCTATTAATATTAGGGATGACGAAATCATGAGAAAATTAGATTGTTTCGTTCGCACTGACCTGTACTGTTACCGCATGCAGGTGCGTCTATTATTACTACGAACCATTCACTGATATTTGGGTGTACTGTACATGCTGTTTCAAGCTGAACGACAATCCTACAGCAATAGCAATCCGAATGTCAGTTCCTTTCTTAATCTCATCTTCTGTTTTAGATCAATACATGTTCGCGGTGGGTGCAACAGATGTGATATGGGCTTTGAATTCATACATTTACCTAACCCCGGGCCTTTGTCTCTTAGTACGGCTAAGTTGTCAAACATGGCACTTGTTCAGGTGTAATTTTGATTCATGTGATTGTGCACAATGCACCACTGAGTTCTGATTCCGCAAAAGGATTTGGAACTTCCGGGATAGACTTGCACCCTTGTAGAAGCCACATGGACAGACTCATGGTTCCCTCGTACGAGAACGTGATGCACACCAAGATGCTGGGACACTGGCGGAGCAGACGTCGCCATAAATACAAGAAGATTGATACCAGGAAAACCAAGATGGGCTGGTCACGTCAATGATGGGGGCTGGAGAGCACAGCAACGACTGATGGCGAAGTTCCCATTCGTTCATGGTGCGGCCGGCCAGTTCTTTTTTGGTAAGTCTTCAGCCCAATTACACATTCAATTGCCAAATTGCCATTGACAACAACAAGCCAGCAAGGTTACAATAGTTACAATAGCAAGCACGGACTCCGTCCCCCTCCATTACTGAAGAATTTATAGAGTTCCTTTATGAATGTGTCTACTCTGTCATGCCAACCCTTTTATTATTCCGTTGTTGTGTTGTTTCTCTCCTATTTTCCTCGTGCACCATGAAATTACTGGCACTGCATCAAACGGAGTGATGAGGGCATAATCGGACCGGGAGATGTGCATATCGTGTTTGCGACTCCTGTGAGGTGACTCAAGGAGGCTGACAATTCTTGAATTGTGGACTAGCTTGAGAGTTTGGGCGTTCAAAGGTTTTGTGACGTCAGTGAGTTCTCCTTGAACTGGCATTTTGGCGTGTACTCATGTCCAACCCAACTTGAACTCGAAGCTCCCTCCGTACAAAGTTGAGAGACTGGATATTTACAGTGGCGTGGGCTCTGCGGCAATTTATTGAAGTCGAAGTTAATCACGTGACCCTCTTCCCTGGATCCGATCAACCATTCAAATGATAGTTCACAGCTACGAGCTCGAGAATGGAAAGCCCGGCCATGTTACCTCTACGGCGCTACAGCGGTAAGAGTGTTTCCTGTCAACCTTTTCGATCCCAAAGGCCCTCCACGCTTACCTTGTCGCGTTTAGGCAATGTCTCCACTGGTGTTGTCGTTTTGGAGAACCGAATTCTGGTCGTCAGACGCGAAACTAAGCAGAGCTACCAAGTTCTGTTCGGTTTCCCTCACTGGGCCCGAAAGGGGATGTGAATTTTGCGAACAGAATAGGTTGGCGGGCCTGTCCTCGTGATCGTCGTAGACGCCTCGGCCTTCCTTGGTTTTACCCACCACACTCGAGGTGCTGCATCCTTCATTTGAAGGTGGCAGTAGTAACCATACTGCAAGGCTTTCATTCAACTGTCGGGTTTCTTGGGTATCGTATACACATCTTCTAGAATGAACCATCCATATAGCGGCTCAGCAAGCTATATTCATGCCAATGTTGTGAGTGTACTATTGTAGCTTGTTAACTGAAGCACTGATATCGAAACAGTATGACAAGTTCGACGATAATGTATACGGCAAGGCTCCGCTCCCCCCATTGCGCAGTTTTGCACCGGTTTGTCCTTATCTCTACTCAATTGGATCACGTCGTTGACGAAATGACTGTAGAGGATGTCTGTCGATTCAATACCCTTCCTTTTATTTGATCGGGTTGAGAGTAGGAAAGAAAAACCTAGAGTTCGGGGACGATCACATATCCCAAGTCGCTCAGAGTTAGCTGTATGTCTATCCTTCGCCAGATAAGGACGCTCATGACTGACCTTTGTCTACAGCGACGCACCTTGAATGCTCTAGGGAAGTTAAGATGTAGGGTCAGCTTGCGGTGGCCGTCCCCACCTCAAGTTTTTCGCCGATCTCACCAATCCCACGAAAACAGTTCCGGTGAGTACAGGTCACTTGGTTTCCTTGGTTGTTGTTGATAATGTTATGGTTACTCTAGAATTTTATATGTAACCACCTATGACTATGCGACGATCCCATTTGGTTTTACCTACGCTCATCTAATATCTTTGTTATTTATTGGTGTCCTCAAAAGCTATTCTCTGCTGTATTTATCGCTCATAATTTATGTTTAGTACGTTCATTTTGGACTGGTGCATGTGTATTTCACGAATGGACAACAATTTATCATATGCAGACTGTTCATGTCTCTGTCCGTTTGTGAGGATGTGGCTGTAAACCTATTTAAAGGGATTTCCTGTGTAGACTCATCTTTATTCGATGATCAACATGTTTCCGGTCAACGGCTGTGTCCTGTCAGCGAACTGTCAAGGTCAAGTTGCAAATCATCTTTCTCTCATTTGTGAGTTCCATTGAACAATTTTCAACATGGTGTATTTTAACTTCCTTTCAGGTGGGCGTTCATCCTGAGTCAAACTACTTGAAGCCGCATCCATAATCCAAGGAACTAAGCCACTGTTAGTGTGAATGGTATTTGCAAATCATTGGTCACGTGCACAGAAATGAGTTCTGACGCGCCTTGTAATGTCTTTCTCCATCGTTTAGAGCGCAAAACTGACAAATATTCTCAAGCCTCATTTGTTCTCTTAGAATAATGGCGTTATGGCTCCGCAGATTCTGTCCGATTATCAATGTCGGTGACTAAGGCGTGGTACCCATACTAGCATACGGGCCAGCTACTGCATCCACAGCGTTCGTCATCCGATCTCGATGCATCGACGGGGAGGAACACGATCTGCTTATCCATTGTCTTACAATCTCAGTCCATCCGACAAGGCCAGCAGATGAGTCACTCCAGTTTGAGACTACAAAGGAACAGTTCCATTGGAGGTGTCCAACAGGATCGTCACACTCCTGAAACTCCAACCATATCCCAGACTTTTGGTTTAATCTTTTTATAATGCCCGTTGACCGTTCTCCACTAACAGATATGCGAAAAGAGCAATCTTCTCTACCGGAACGTACTGGCTTATCTGCATCTCACGTAGACGTCGACTATTTCGACCCCCAAGGAGTCAGAGAACTCCGTCGTGCGTTGAGTCGACCGTACAGTCAACAAATTATATCAGAGGCATCGCCATCTTTGGAATCCACTCACGGTCCAGGAGATGCAGACAGTTCTGATACGGTCCTGAATCATCCAAATGATCTGGAAAGAAACTTACGCTATACCTTGAAGAAGTCTGTCCTTCCATACTTTCACTTGATATTCCGTCTAAACCCCTTCCCTACTTTGCAGGCGCGATGAAGCTGATATCAAGTCGCGCGAGCTTGGAGTACTTTTTGAGGACCTTCGTGTCGTTGGACTGGGTAATTCTGCTTCATTCCAACAGACATTGGGCTCCTTACTGAACCCCTGGAACATCATAAAATCCATCAATGACTCTCGCCATCCTCGTTTACGCGATATACTGAAAGACTTCCGAGGCGTAGTCCGACCAGGCGAAATGCTTTGTTGGTCTCAGTTCTGTTCAACATTCTCAATCAGACTGACCTTTATCCAATTCACAGTGGTCTTAGGTCGACCGGGGTCTGGTTGTAGTACCTTCCTCAAGGTGCTCGCTAATCAACGAAAGGAATTCCACGCAGTACATGGAAACGTCCATTATAACTCGTTTTCTCCAGAAGATATCTCTCATCGCTATCGCGGTGATGTCCAGTATTCCCCAGAGGACGATATACATTTTCCTACTCTGACTGTGGAGCAGACAATCGGCTTTGCAGCTAAGACACGAGCACCGCATTCTCGTATCGATGGTCAAAATCGACAGGACTACCGCAATGTCACGACTGATGTTTTAACGACGGTATTCGGATTAAGACATGTCAAGAAATCACCAGTTGGTAATGCTGCAATAAGAGGCGTTTCGGGTGGAGAGAAGAAACGAGTATCTATCAGTGAGGCATTGGCAACTCGAAGTCTTCTCAATTCTTGGGACAAGTATGTCAAAAAACGCTCGTCTTTATATAACCTTCTCGTTGACGTCTTATCTGTCAGCTCGACGCGGGGCCTTGATGCCTCTACGGCTGTTGAATTTGTACGCGCACTTCGCATTGCGACGGACGTGGGTCGCCTTTCCACTATAGTCTCGATTTATCAGGCAGGTGAATCCCTTTACGAGATGTTCGACAAAGTTTGTGTCATCTACGAGGGAAGGATGGCCTACTTCGGGCCCGCAGACCGCGCAAGACAATACTTCATTGACATGGGCTACGAGCCTGCGAATCGCCAGACTACTTCAGATTTTCTAGTTTCAGTCACAGATCCCCATGGTCGGATTGTCCGCACTGGAATGAGTGTCCCTCGATCATCATCTGAATTTGAAGAATACTACAGGAGATCTGACATAATGAATATCAATGAAAAAGATATGGCCTCCTTCCGCGATCAAGTTTTTGGGAAAGATCATCTGGTAGCTTCATATAAGGCGAGTGCCAAAGCAGATCAATCCCGGCACACATTCGACTCTAGCCCATACACAATCTCAATCCCAATGCAAGTGCGGGCGGTAATGACAAGGAGAGTACAGATTCTGAAAGGTTCTTGGACCGCGCAGTTAATCAATACTATGTGAGCAACTCTGTATGATTGCTTTGGAGTTGATTTACAGTGTAATACAGGGCATTCATCCTTCAAGCTATCATTCTGGGTACAACTTTCTTAAAACTTGCTCCGGCTACTTCTGCATTTTATTCTCGTGGAGGTATACTATTTTTGTATGTCCTATTTGCCCGACTTATCGCAGTCAGTCATTGATCACGATCTACAGCTCTGTATTTTTGCCTGCACTCTTTGCAATGTCCGAAATTCCTTCCCTCTTCGCCCAGCGCCCAATCGTCCGACGCCACCAGAAAGCTGCCATGTATCATCCCTTTATAGAAGGATTGGCGATGACTCTAGTCGATATCCCGGTCACGTTCTGTACCATCTCTATTTACTGCATTATTTTGTACTTCCTTGTGGGGTTACAGCGAACAGCTGCACAATTCTTGTACGCTTGTTCATCCTACGCCATCATCGCTAGCTAATGTCCCCTTTCGTTTCATTAGTACATTATTTTTGTTCGTCTTTGTAACCGCAATCATTATGAAGTCTCTCTTTCGCGGATTAGCTGCGTCGTTCAAGGCAGAGGCCCCGGCACAAGCTATCGCAGGTATAATGGTCCTGGCGCTTTCTCTTTACAGTAAGTGGATTATATTGAGAAACCTGGCTGAACCGTCCTCATTGATAGTACTTAGCTGGCTATCTCATTCCTATGCCGTCCATGATCGGTGGGTTAAAGTGGATTACCTACATCAACGTATGTCATATTCCTAGGTCTGCTGCGATTTTATGTTGACCTTCGCCCTTTCCCGTAGCCTATCCGGTACTCCTTTGAAGCGATACTTACAAACGAATTCCACACTTTAAATGGCTTATGTACATCAATTGTTCCAAGTGGGCCTGGTTACGAGAATGTACAGGAAGATAACAGAGCCTGTACAACAATAGGATCAACTCCTGGGAATCTCTATGTCGATGGCAATATATTTGCTGCGTTGTCCTTTGGATATTCATACAACAACGTCTGGCGGGTGAGCTATTATTTCATTACCTTTGGACTTTGTCAGAGTATGACAGATGTTATCGCGCAGAATCTCGGAATTCTGATCGCCTTTTGTATTTTCTTCACCACTTGGCTCCTTGTTTTTACAGAATTTAATACAGCGTCAGCTGGACAAAGCTCAGTTACAGTGTTTAAGCGCGGATCTTCGTCTTTACCTGTGCAAGATGCCACCGATAGCTCAAGCAACGATGAAGAGAAAGATCAAGCGACCACAGCCACACCCGTTGAAAGTCACTTGGAGTCTCGTGTCCAATCAGAGAAAGATGCCCAGGAAGCACTAGCAGAGCAGCCTCGGATGACAGATATCTTCTCTTGGCAGCATATCAATTACGACGTGTCTGTATCCGGAGAATCCAGGAGGCTGCTGAACGATGTATCGGGATATGTCGCACCAGGAAAGCTTACTGCACTCATGGGCGAATCAGGAGCTGGGAAGGTATGCATTATGCTTCATTTTGTAAAACAGCTCAAGAGCTGTCTTCTAGACAACGCTCCTGAACGCACTAGCAGAACGGATTGATACTGGTACTGTGACCGGAGACCGTTTTGTGAATGGCCATCCACTTCCGAGGGATTTCCGAGCGCAGACGTTTGTTTATTTTTTTTTACCCCCTACAGTCGGTTGATTCCTGATGCTACTTGTCAGTGGCTACTGCCAGCAAACAGATACCCACCTTCCGACAATGACGGTCAGAGAGTCCCTTCTGTTCTCAGCCAAGATGCGTCAACCTCTGTCTGTACCAATGGCAGAGAAGGAGGCTTAGTAAGTAATGACTTGTACCGATTGCTGAACATCTTCTTACCCTTCCTTACAACTTATTCACAGCGTCAATAAATGTTTGGCGATGTGTGGTTTAGAGGCATTTGCCGAAGCGACAGTAGGCTCTCTCGGCGTAGAGCATAAGAAGCGTACTACTATTGCAGTAGAGCTGGCTGCTAAAGTACGTATCTGATGAACTTTACTTGACTCTAGTGCTGAACTAGAACACCTTTCATAGCCCCAACTTCTTTTGTTTCTGGACGAACCCACTTCTGGACTTGATTCTCAAAGTGCATGGGCAATCGTGTCCTTTCTTCGTGATCTAGCCGACAGTGGACAAGCAATATTGTGCACGTAAGCGTGATATTCAAATACTATAGACGCTGATACTGATATATCTTCTAAGGATCCATCAGGTAGATATTCTTAGGCATAATTATAGTATATCCTGACTTACCCTTGCTTTGAAAGCCGTCTGCTGAACTTTTCCAGGTTTGATCCTTCGAATATAGCCATTTTTGCTTCTTTAAATAATTTGTGTAGGTCTTTGATCGACTTTTGCTACTCCGCAAGGGAGGTGAAACCGTGTACTTTGGTGACCTCGGGAAAAATGCAACAAGTCTCCTACGCTACTTCGAAAAGAATGGTTCACGCTCTTGCGAACCACTTGAAAATCCGTATGGTACCCCATTTTTTCCAACATATATGTCTCCTGACACCCGTCTTTACAGAGCTGAATTCATGCTAGACGTGATTGGTGCCGGAGCCACTGCTTCTAGTGAAAACGACTGGCACCAAACATGGACCCAGTCAAGGGAATCTGAATTGCTACAAGAGGATATTGAAAACATCCACGCCGATGGGCAAAAACATCCACCGATCAAAGCTACTTTTCGCTCGGATTTCGCTACCCCTTGGGCATACCAAACCTGGACATTGTTGAAGCGGGCGATGCTGGATCATTGGCGAAACCCAACCTATTTGATGGCCAAAATCATGCTTAACATTGTAGGCGGGCTACTTATTGGATTTACGTTTTTCAAAAGGAAAGACACCATCGAAGGCACCCAAAATAAGCTTTTCGTAAGATGACTTTCATATTCCCGTCGATTTCAGCTTGCTCATTTCAGACGCGATCAGTCAATTTATATGGGTTTGATTCTGAGCGTCCCACTTGCAAATCAACTTCAAGTTGTATTCTTGAAGATGCGTAATATTTATGAGATCCGCGAAAGACCCAGTCGAACGTATGGATGGACGGCTTTAGTAACTTCACAAATCCTGGTCGAAATTCCTTGGAATATCTTGGGATCTACTCTGTTCTTTTTGTGCTGGTATTGGACTGTTGGATTCCCGAGCTCTCGAGGGGGTTTTACCTATTTGCTCTATGGCGTGCTCTTTCCTGTCTACTACACCACAATCGGTCAGGCCGTTGCTGCTATGAGCCCCACCGCCGAAATTGCTGGCATTTTATTCAGCTTTTTGTTTTCCTTTGTCTTGACGTTCAATGGCGTTCTCCAGCCTTATTCCCAACTTGGTTGGTGGCAATGGATGTATAGAATCTCTCCCTATAGCTACCTCATCGAGGCATTAGTAGGGCAAGGTCTGTATTCAAAAATACCGCATCACCAGTGCCTTTTGTTGATGATGTATGTTCGCTATCATAGTGACCGGCGGACAGCTCATCAACTGCGCCTCTACGGAACTGACCACCATTGAACCGCCCTCGGGATCATCTTGTGGATCTTATCTGGGGCCTTTTGTTTCAATGCAGGGGGGATATCTAGTCAATCCAAGCGCTACAAGCAGTTGTCAATATTGTGCAGATCGGACGACAGACCAATGGCTTCTGCAGATGTTTAATATTTCACCCTCCCACCACTGGAGAGACCTTGGTATATTTTGCGCATTTATAGTCTTCAACGTACGTGCTGTTCCTCACAGGGTAACATACACTGCTTTACTTATTTATTCGGTCTTTTACAGACAGCAGCTGTTTTTATCTTCACATATCTCTTCCGTATCCGTTCGTATAGTTTCTTTGGCACTTTCTTCCGTTGGCTGGGGCGTCTTTTGCCATCCAAACACCAAAAAAGTAAAACCAGAGAAGTTGGCACAACATAGAAAGGGGCTACAAAACAGAGTTGCCCATTGCATCCTTGTGCGGTTACGAATTGTATTATCCAACTGGAGTATGATGTAAGAATGTATATTTCATACCATCTACGATCTTCAGGGAATTAATGATAGCAGATGTGATGTACAGTTGTTATGCGTAGGCAGCCTGAGGGGCCTTTCCACTCTCGCCAAACCCGTAGTTCTCTCCTTTCACGAATGCTCGGGTACATTGTGCCATGGTAACGGACCTGCAAATAAATGTTAGGTACAGCGAATGTGTAGATGCACTTTTACTTACGCCCGCGAAATAGGATCAGTCTGAT
Source organism: Serpula lacrymans var. lacrymans S7.9 (assembly GCF_000218685.1). Lineage (NCBI taxonomy): Eukaryota > Fungi > Basidiomycota > Agaricomycetes > Boletales > Serpulaceae > Serpula > Serpula lacrymans. The sequence continues at coordinate 2,933,601 of NW_006763294.1, read as the reverse complement.
AGAAGTTACTTATTGGCTTTGAGAAGGCTGTTCCAGACACTTTAGCACCTGTAGTAGATGCGGCCAGAGTTTTCAATCCCGCCAACGCAATGTCGATAGAGGTAGGTTCCACAGTATCATAGCGAACCAGACTTGGAGAGATCTCCCACATGCGGTCGCGCAAAGACAGGACATCGTCATATGGTAATGGGGTTTCTACGACTTCAGATAAAGCACTAGAATAGATAACGATCAGTACCCATAATCATTCAGCAGGCTGAGCTTTGAACCTACCGGATAATTTTCCAGTCTTCCCGTGATGCACCTGGAGGAGGAACGGCAGCTCTGCCTAGTTGTGATCGACCTTCAGTGTTAATCCAAGTCATCGATTTCTCTGTGTATGCTGCAGCAGGCAAGCAAACATCAGCTAGTGATGCTCCGAGGTCTCCGTGATGACCTTGATACACAACGAATGCATCTTTGGGAATGGTTTTGGGATCAATTTCATCTGCATTCATGAGATAAATGAATTTCGGCTTGGTCGTTGAAGCTTTCTTCGAGGGAACGAAGCCGATGTCATAGGCAGCCGGTCTTGATGCGACCTAGAAGTATATTTGAGAAGTGCAGTATAAGATATAAGGGGATTAAATAGCTACCCGATGAAGTACGGAGAATCCGGTCCACTCAGGTGTAAGAAGTGAGCTTTTGTTCTTCTCCACAAACTTCGACAAGGCATTATATGCTGCAGCACCATCGGGATGTTCCGATAGTGCGCTTCCAACGATGATCATAGGGCGATTGGCAGCTTTGAATTTTTCTGCAAATGGTCCCTTGCCGGCGATGAAGTCGGCCAGAGCTTTAGCATCGGAACCAAGGTAATCGTATCCATAAGCTGTGTCAGCACGTTCGCCGATAAGTCCGACTTCCAGACCGGTGTGCAACCAGCTCTTGCGGATACGAGAGTTGAGTACGGCTGCTTCGTGGCGCGGGTTAGTGCCGACCAAAAGAATGACATCGGCGTTCTCCACCCGAGGAATAGTGGTGTTGAACAGGTAATTTGAACGCACGTCAACGCCGTGGACTGGAGGAGCGTGGCCATTCGGTTGATCGAGTGCAAGATTGTCGGAACCAAGGCGATTGACAAGATCCTTCAAAGCAACAAGCGACTCTGTATCAGCCAAGTGACCTGCAACAGCTTGTATCTCGTCTCCTTTGGCCCCGGAAGAAGATAGACCATTGGCAATAGCAGAAAGAGCCTCTTCCCAGGAAGCAGGTACGAAGCGATCACCTTCTTTAATGAGGGGAGTCGTCAAGCGTTGGAATTTGAGGCCATCATACGCATACCGAGTCTTGTCGTTGATCCATTCCTCATTGACGTCATCGTTGGTACGAGGCTGGATTCTCATAACTTGCACTCCTCGTGAATCTACTCGAATATTAGAACCGACAGCATCTAATACGTCAATGGACTCGGTATTCTTCAGTTCCCAAGGTCTTGCATGGAAAGCGTAAGGTTTGCTGGTCAAAGCACCGACAGGACAGAGGTCTACGACGTTCCCAGATAACTCCGAGTCCATCGTCTTTTCAACATACATGCCGATCTGTAGGTCATTACCTCGTCCGGTAGTTCCGAGTTCTTCGACTCCTGCCACCTCATTGGCGAAACGAACACAACGCGTACATTGGATACATCGGTTCATGGAAGTTTTCACCAGTGGGCCCAGATCTTTGTTTTCAACGGCACGTTTGCCCGTGACCTCGTGGAAACGAGTACGGTCTGAACCATAGCGCATAGATTGGTCTTGAAGATCACACTCTCCTCCTTGGTCACATATAGGACAATCAAGTGGGTGGTTTGCCAAGAGGAACTCCATAACACCCTCACTGCACTAATCGTGAGGAAAGAGAGATAAGAATTATCCACACAACTTACCGAGCCTCGTGCACTAGAGGGGTATTCGTGAATACCTTGGACCCTGGCATGGCAGGCATAGCACTAGAAAGTATTTGTTTTGAGTAGCCAATGTAAACCAGTGATTGAGGACATACCAGGATGCGACAGGCTTCGGAGAACGTTCTACTTCCACTAGACACATTCTAATGAAAGTGACCCTCAGACGGCAATGAAGGATTTACACAACGTGATACGTACCGGCAATTGCCTGCAATGGCAAGTCTGCACCATGGACGTCAGGATGCTTAATAATGAAGAGAGGTAAGAAAGGGGAGTACCTATCATGGTAACAGAAACTAGATGGGCGTTAGAGTGAGCAAAGAAGAGATGGATAGAAATAGGTGTAACATACCGTGGTATAACAGCTCCTGCAGCTTCACAAGCTTGTATCAACGCAGAGCCTGATAGAAACTGTCATGGAACTGCGTAGTACAACAAATTGAAGATACATACCTTGAGGTACCGTTACTTCCTTCCCGTCTACGGTCAGCGTGATGTCGGCATGTCTAGCTGACGAGGATGATATCGTTCTACGACCTGCACGAATGTTTGACTTTAGATACTGTCACCGAACTATAGAAGGGAATATTTGCACCTTTATGCGAAGAGCCAGAGGAAATGACCTTCCCGAGTCGTCCCGCCGACGTAGGCCGCGAGACTATTCGTAACATGACGGAAAAAGCACCAGAAATTTTTTAAAGAGAAGGGAGCGTATCCACTGGACGCTTGGGCGCGCACCGTACGCCAAAAAGTATTGGTGTTATGTAGTGCTCGTCGTTGTACACGGCGACCAAGCAAATCATTCGGATTTCGTGGTCTGCTCGATTCAGGCGGAGATCCAATACTCGGCGTTATGCCACCTTATGCCACCGACATCCATAAACGGTGCAAGCGCCGTGATCACGTTTTTATATTTTATCTCAAACCTCAGACCTGCAGATTTGAATCTAACCATTTTTTTAAATTCCAGGATTTCCTATGTTATGGTACCGTACATTCGTAAAATACATCCTACGTACAATTGCGCTGAAGAAATTTAACAGGAAAACATTAAGATGAGAGAAAAACAGCCAACGTCCAGATATTCGTGCGATCGTACTACTAAATGTGAACGTGGGGGTGTCATCAAAGTAAGCAACGGGCCAGCCGTCTTCGCGCCTCAGGGGACATAAGTCACCAGGAGGACATTGACCAGCAATTTTTCGAGTTCGCCGTTGGACACGAACGGAACCTTTTCCTTCGACATCGGCCCTGGACTCCAGTCTGATAGAACAAAGATCTCAGCTTCGGCGAGTGGGATGGCACCGCTTTCTTCAACTCTAAACCTCAAACTATCCGCTTCTGCCCTCATAATCTCAGCCTCTTCTTCGTCAGAGTCGCCGTAGCCGCTGAACGCACGACCAGCCGTTCGCCGCGAGGATCCATAGCCTCCAAAAGTCATTCGAGCGCCGCTGGGGCTCGATTCTGCCTCATTCCCACATTCGACGGTGCGATCGATAGGCCATATGTAGCCGCCCGCCGACCAGTGAAGCTCCGGTGCAAGCTTGAATATTTTGATAGCGTGATATAGTAATGAATCGTTTCCTTTCAGCTATATGACGGAGATGAGATGTCAGCCCGGGTCAAGTCAGAAGCGTCCAATCCAAAAATAACTCACGTGGGGAACCAACGAATCTGCGAGGACCTCGGAGGGATTGACAGTGTACTCTTGCGTCAAATAAAACGCGATTTTACGTCCTCGAGACATATTCAACACGGGGGTGAGAAAGTCGAGGAACTTTTCACTGGGAGTGATAAGGGGATCCACGGTAGGTCCAAATGTCTTCAGGTGCACCCCATACGAGATACTGATCCTACATCCCCTCTGCACAGGCTCCACCTCATATTCGCACTCTGCGAGAAACGCAGTCCACTCCATATCTCCAGCCTTTCCGCCTCTTCCGTAGTATTTTTCCTCGCGGCCTTCAGCATCACGGATGACAAGGCCACCCCCTCGGAACCGCACTGGCAAGGTAACTTGAATAGTCGCCACTCTGCCATCGTTACGTAGGCTCGAAGGTTGCAGAGGTGTGCGACCACCGCATACGACGACCTCTAATTTATCTCTCGTGGTAATCAAATAATGACCAACAGGTAGATTTGGGAAAAGCATATTACGAACTGCTTCCAGAATGGGATGATTTGCGATCTCGAGGGTGGCAGTTAATGGTAGGTTGGGTGGATAAAAGAGCGATTCCCGATCGGAGTAAGTATCAAACTCTACAACTTGATGTGGTCGACATGCTGCGATGAGTACATCAAGGGCTGGTGGAGTATCGATATCGACATCGATGGGAAAATCAAGAGAATGCGTTATGCCACTCTGATTATAGCACTTCTGAGCAAGTGCAGACAAGCTCAAGCGCGAACGAAAAATACCTTTGATCGGAAAAAGAGGATAAGAGCGGACGGATCCATAGGTATGCGACCGGACACAGTAAACGGACGCGCTTTAGCTGCAATCAAACGTGAGACACTAGCACGGAGAGCATGTTCGTTATCATAGTCAGATTGGAGTCGCCGTGTGAGAGGCCTTTTGGGTTGAGCGGGTGAAAACTTGGTTGGGCGCTCGATCTCGAAATCAGAAACACTGGGGTTTCTGGGAAATGGGAGAGGACCATCCGAATGACGGCTGCCGTCAGACAGGCGGCTTGCAGCAGATGGAGTGGGTGAAGATACTATCGAGAGAGGTAACATTGGTGTGGTGGTAGTGCGGATGGGATTGTGAGCAAGACGTAAGTGAGAAGCGAGTAAAGGAAGCGCTAAAACCTTGCGGTTTTGTATCACGCGCTATCTGTGGCAGAAAAAAGTCACGCCCCTTTCATAATACACCCAAACGACGAAATAGTAGTACTTGTTGCATGGATAACAAAGAAAGAACACGCACTTGCAACGTGTTTGATGCCTACAAAGGCCAGGTTCAACAATAGAGCACCTAAAACCAAGAAAAGGTCGTCCCGTGAGAGTGCCGAACAAAGATATCCCATCAGCTTTCCAATTAGCTTACTGCGACCTCGGGCTGTAAGCCTTTGCAGACGTTAATGGGCAAGGAACTGTTCTGGAATGGTGCTTGTGCAGATAAGACCAGGTTCTGATCCCGCACAGCAGGCATTCGATGCTTCATCACGAGTATACAACGTGTTTGCGGGGACGTTGACGTTGGTCCATGGAATTAAGGGAGCAGAGAAGGTGAAGGATCACGTACGTAAATCCATGCGCCTGCGCAAAGCACGGAGACCCAGCTCGTTGTTTCCATGAGACAATTCACATCCATCACACACACTCTCAGAACAACGACGTTTGTTGTAAACGCAGTTGCCTAGTTTCACCTGCATGTTTGTCACAATATAAGGTGAGCATCTCAACAAACACAAAAGTAACAATTAGCATTGAGTTTGAAGTTTACATTGATGCAGCCACCAATGATTCAAAGGGCGGTCGGACGTTCTCTGAGAAGAAACTTAAAAGGGATACACACACTGCTTCCAGCTCCCATGTTCTCGGAGCTACTTTCTCGGACGTTGACGTTACAGGGGTTCTTAAGCCGACAACCACGGCGCAGATAGGGAGAATTCCTGTCCATGGCGGCCAGCTACGGCTTCCCATGAAATCAATGGATCAGACCATGGAACCTGCATAGCATACGGTAAGTGACCGGATTGAGGACATACTGGATATGTTGCAGCTTACGCACCTTAATCCCCACTTTCTCTGCTCATCGGAGAAATAATAGATCAGCCAGTAAGATAAATCCTTCTAATACATAACCCACAAGCAGCATCATACAAGCACCGAGAAGAAACAGGTATCAGGTGGGCAATGACAAGGTATCATAGCGTAAAGGACATCGAGTCACGGTCATCTGCCCATAGTCTTGCGTATTCTAGGCACAACCTGTACACATAAGCTGTAAAGCAGGGGGTTTCAGTATGTGCACGTTCTGGTGACTGAATTGCAAAGAGCATGCAACGAACCTTCCATGTCGATAGTTCGCCCTATCGTCTGTTTCCACTGTTTCCCGGCTCGGGCTATCCGTCGCAAACGCATGTCGCCATCTTCTGATCGTCGCTCATGTAGTGCAAGTTGCAATGAGGTTGAGTTTGCGGCCTCTAAAGTGGACTGCGTAGCACCGGAGAAGAACGCGTGTATGTTATAAATCTCTTGGTAAGAGGATGACAAGGGTATGTAGTGTAACCTGAGCGTCACAAAGGGGTGAGTAAGATGACCGCAGTTTAATACATGAATTCATTTGAAACCCACCAAGGCTGTATCCAATCCGTGAAATATTCTCTATATACCGTCGACTTGATCACGGCGCTATCGGACGCCAAGAATGCCATGAAACGTGCTGAATAGGACATCCCGTCGAGGTCAATCAAGTATTTGTATGACCAGTGTTTACCAAGGGGCACCGAGTCAGCAAATCGATGGTGTTCCCTCAGTGCTTCCTCGCCTTCAGGGTAGTTGCCAGTAGACGAGACAAATGCAGTGTCCATTATTTCGTCGTTCAGTTGCTTGGAAGAGACTCGGGCAGAAACAAAATTGGTGCTCGATGGCGGGTCCGCAAAGGCGATTGTACGATTGGCATCCATCCTTACATCCGACATCTGGAGGAACCTATTCCTTTGCTCAACAAGATGTTTCACGACTCTAGACATCTACTTACCTGTGACGCTGATATTGTGCAGCGAAGCCGGGTGGCGAGTTCCCTCCTCCAGTGGTAGCGCCTCGCCAGAAGATGGCGTCTTCCTTGTCGTCCCAGGGCACCTCCATGTCGTCGACAAGCTTGGGCTCTACATTGAGCGGATCCCAACCATAGGTATAGTACTGGTTTTGACCATGATAGTAATGACTTGGTATTCTAATATCCGAAAAACCTTGAGCTCTTGCAGGGGAGAAAACGGGGTAAAGGATGGGTATCGTCCTCCAGTCCGAGAAAAAGTGGCCCTGGTTATAATGCGCCCAAGGATATTCACAGAAATCAAGGTTAGTGTCCGGTTGTTCCACGAACGTAACTTCATCTCGCGCTTCGGCTACGGGTCCAAGGAAAACCTTGATGTTTTCATTGGTAGGTCCGCGGCGTGAGCTGAAGAGGCGCCTCGCAGGTGAGTCGGCAGGACAAGTGCGGCGCCAGGCTTCCCATACATTGCCCCTCCCGCTCCAATCTGGTGAGAATTCACGTAACATCACCTCAAACTCTGTGAACGACATGTTCGTCAGATCGAGAGGATACGGCAGAAATGAGATTCCTGACCTGATGTTGAATCTTGTTCTGTCAGATTGGGATAGTTCTGATGCTCCCATGGTACCAATACGCGTCCTTCAGCTTTGGCGTTGACGGGAAAGTACATATCTGGTAGCTGGCACATATAACGTCATGTTTATTCTAGGAAACAGGGGATATAAGCAAGTACCTTCTCTTGGAATTTCTCCATCATAGTACGAAAGCCGAGAGACCGGTGGCCGCGCTCGGTATCTACCCATATCTTTTCGACATTGGCATTGATGGCTACGCCGTCCTGAATGCGTACCAAGTCAATAGAGGGCAATCTGCCAACCTGAAAGACTTTTTTCAGCATTATAGTTGTGAACGGGATGAGTGTATTTTTGAACCTGAAGCGCTCTCCGGCGTAACTCTTGGCCGGTCAAGTTCCAGAAGGGGGCCAAGTCTTCTACGAGCCCGTCATACTCATCCACCAACTTTACATTGTGCTGCTTTGCGAAAGCCCACCAGTCGTCAAAGCCCTTTGGTGGGTTTCGATTGTATCTCCTCTTGTACTCTGCGACTGCGTGTTCGAGAGACTTGCTCTGCCTGGACAAGAGGTTGCGAAATTTTTCCTCTGCTTCTGCCATGAGTATGGGTATAGGATGCTGTATGGCATTGGATGTGGAGGATGATGAGAAAGGGAGAAAGTTGGAGGTATCGGGTAGCCAGTTTTTAGGGAAAGACTTCGATATTTGATCCCTATGTCCTGCGAAGATACCAGCCTGCATAAAAAATAGAAAGATGCAAGCTAAGAAGATCCAGGCTCTGTTTCTGGTAAGGAAACGGTCAGCATTATCTGAGGACCGCATGATGAGAGGTGTATGCTAAGTCTGCGGTGGAGACAAGTCCACGGAGAAGAGCGACAGACGATGGGTCGCTAAGCGAAACTGCGTGTGTGGAGCGCAATGGCTGCGAAATCTGAATCTTGAACGCTATTCAACGTTGTGCACAGGATTAATGAGCGCAGACAGGAATCAAGAGCGTACGGTGGATGATTGGTTACGGTTCAACTTTCGAGCCCGGCCAATGTCCGGCATAATATTTTTCAAAATCCGATGTACCTTCAGCTATTATATTTGTATTTAGCAAAATTCGAGCAAGGCCTTTGATGGGCGATCAACGAAGATACATTTTAATTAATTTCTTTGATCCAGCGAGTGTGATTTGGGCAAAAGCCAGTGTGATGAGAGATCGAGCGAGCGTGCAATTCAATATGTCAACATAGGATTTCAAGCGTCCAAATACATCAAGAAATTACAAGTATTACACATATACTGACAACCCCTCTCCTCAAGGTAAGATCTCCACCTCACCCGCTTCGATTGTGTTCTGCATGGCTGTGATACCGGCGGAAATAGAAGGACAGCGAGTAAAAACGGCGCGGCTGACAGCGATAACGAGAGGAGAGGTAGACTGCCTGAGAAAATAGAGATGAGACAGTTTCGAAGTCGACGAGTCAAAGGTCACTTACCACGCAGCAAAGATACCAATTCTACGTCCTCTGGTGACCAAATAGAAGGGACCAGCTGTCCCAGCATCAGGAACCTCATAAACCTGGCCGAGGTATGTGCGAGTGATAGCCTGTGAGGCATTTGGCACATTACCTCCAGGTGGAGCGGCAGGGGTAGCGAGCGAGCCAAGTGCTGTGGTGAAAAGAGGAGAGCTGGTGGTGATCGGAGAAACTGTCGCATAAGCACTGGCACCCAAAGCAGGAGTAAGCGGAGAAGAGGCGGCACCCAAAGCAGGAGTGCGTGAAGAAGCAGCAGCTGAAGGACCAGATACCACAGTAGAGCTGGCGGCAAGCGACCCTTGAACTATTGAGGAAGATGGGGAAGAGCTGGTGTATATGGGACTTGATGGAGTTGAAGGGCGGGCACTGCCAAGAACAGCGGACATCATGAGCATAGCGTTGCTCCTACTCAAGGTTACGGATGAGAGGAGAGAAAGGAGGATGTCTGGAGGTACACGTAAGTTAGTGCAATAATCAGAAACATGAGAAGGCCTTACTCATAGTTTCTTCCTCGTCGCTGAGGCAATCTTCACTCACGGAGCGTTCAGGCTGCTTGGAAGAGTTTGAACGACCAGGGGGAGGAGATTGAGTCATTGCAATTTGGAAGGAGGAGGTAAGTATGTCTGGATGATAATTGTGAACTCACCCGTACCTTTTATAGCTGTTTGCTTGAGGCAGCATAGACTTACAGCCCATAGTTGACAATTATTGAGATCTACAAACACGGCAGTCTGACAGAGTTGCAGAATTTTCATGCGTGAGAACAATAGCTAAGGTCCAACAAATCAACATCACGTGTGTACTTCACGATCTCGGAATAATCAGCTGTTCAGACAGCACTGTAAATCTTTTCATGCAATTCTGGCGACACATTCTTGAAGAGCTTCGCGTCAACCACATGCTCACGCCAATACAGTAATGCACAGTCAGTTCCAGCTCTTTCTTGTGGTCATATGTCTCATATTAGCCCGCACTAACCAAATGATTCAACGCAAAGCCAAACAATGGTCTCCGCCGACGCACAATGGGAATCCCATTGTACTCACATGCTTGGAGGATCAAGGAGATCTCAAAGAGACTGGAAGG